>NW_028270151.1:96729430-96880731 GCF_037043375.1 Chiloscyllium plagiosum
TCAGTTCACTCATCGCATGTTAATAGTGTAGTTAGTGCTAAAATCTAATAGTTGCTCAGTACATTAAGTGGTATGACAGTGGAATTATAGCTCAGTACATCAACTGATGAAAAGGATTTGCAGTGTTCAATCTCCCAATAATTGTGAATATCGATGTGTGTTTTGATTTGATTATATTTTCCTTCAATGCTAACATTTCGGATTACACTGAATTAAATATTTTCAATGTGAAAAATTAGTTCAACTTTTGTGAGTTTTTTGTGTAAACAAGAAAAAGAATTTACAGCTGTTTGCTCTTTCCTTGATCAATCAGAGTAAATTATGAATTGTTGAATGTTGTACAGTACTGCAAGAAAGGGAAGTTGGCTGCAACTGAATAGTCACATTGAATAACACTTTTTTTCTGATTTCCTAATGCTGCAAAAATTTCTGATTGTGTTTTTATTATAAGAACAAATGCTTTAAACATATTGAATAGTTTTAATGAATTTGCAACATCACATGATTATGTCTACATGCCTTTCATTTAATTATCATGATATTAATTTTTAATTAAGACCATTTGTGCTTTGTACCGTTATTATTTTGAATTACTACGTCATTGTTAGTCATTTACACTCAGAATCAGGCCAATTATCGCAATGAATCTTGTTTAGTTTTCATTTGCATAACCACAGTGAGGATGTGACAATACTCCCACCCTTCCTTGGTGAGAACATAATGAAAGGCTCTTGTGTAGCTCTGGCAATGTCTCTACAAGAAGACTAAAGTTACAAATCATACAACAACAGGTTATAGTCCAACAGGTTTAATTGGAAGCACACTAGCTTTCGGAGCGATGCTCCTTCATCAGGTGATAGGTAATGAAGGAGCGTCGCTCCGAAAGCTAGTGTGCTTCCAATTAAACCTGTTGGACTATAACCTAGTGTTGTGTGATTTTTAACTTTGTACACCCCAGTCCAACACCGGCATCTCCAAATCATGACTACAAGACTAGAAGGCGTGGATTGAATTCCCACCTTCAACAGACATGGGTCAGAGCAGCTCAGAATATTGTTTCGAAAATATCGTGGCGGAGAGTGATTTGCTTTTCAATTCAACATTGGATTTGTTTCTATCTGTTGTTCATTCCCATAATCACAGAACTCTGCAATTTATTATCTTCAGGTCACTAACAAAAATATGTATCGTATTGTAGTATCTGTAAATTTTAAATTTGACAACATTGTAGTTTTTAAAACTTAAAATATCTAAATAATGATTTTTTTGTTTAACATATCTGTCAAGCATTGGTACGGCATGGTGGCTCAGTAGTTACCACTGTGGCTTCATAGTAACACTGTCCCCGGTTCGACTCCAGCCTCGGGCGACTGTCTGTGAGGAGTTTGCACATTCTCCCCGTGTCTGCGTGGGTTTTGTCTAGGCATTCTGGCTTCCTCCCACAGTCCAAAGAGGTGTAGTTTAAGTGAATTGGCCATGCTAAATTGTCTATAGTGTTAGGTGCATTAGTGAGAGGGAAATGCTACTGGATGGGTTACTCGTCAGAGGGTCTCTGTGGACTTGTTGAGCTAAAGGGCCTGTTTCCACACTGTAGGGAATTTTAAAAAAGAATCCCATTATTATCCATAAGGTGATCAATAACATTTTACTGCCAATCAGGTCAGGAATTTTCAAATATGAAATATTCTGGGAATTCAATCCTGCAAGAGTTTCAATAAACACTTAATACATAAACAATTTGCATTTCAGCACCTCACGTACATCAGTCCTTTTTCTCTACTATGCAAGATAAAAAAATGATTTATCCTTCATTATATGAAACAGATGCCAATTTCTATTGCCCTTCATTCTGGTGATTACCTTTATTATACAACAAAATATTGCTCCAACTTTTGATCAATTAAATTTCTCCTTCCTCTTCAATTGATGTAGTCAGAGCTCATTTTCTTTTCCACTCGCCTACTCATATTTAGTGTGAAATTGAATATCGATGTTGCCAATATCTCACTTATCACATGTTGTTTTAAAATGTGATTCGCAAAGGAATTCGAGTAAATTTTTAAAACAGTTACTTTAATTATGATCTTTCACACCCAATCATTAATCCATTCCTATATCACACAAAATATCTCAATGCAATTGAAATCAATACATGGCACATCGAGCTCCACAAAGGTCTTGGTGATCATATAATTAATGTTGAGTAGAATCACCTAACTTTCTTCTTGTTCCTGAGAGCAAGAACCACAGTAAACATTTGCTGGTCATTCCATCCAATGAATTCAATCGATATCTTACATTTCAATTCAGTAATTACACACGATATATGCAGTTAAAACCAATAGTCTTTTTTTTAATTGAAGATGGCTGAGGATGCTAGCACCAACATTTTTGGGATGTTGATGATCCGGATGCGTTACAAGTTTTAAAACAAAAACAAAACTTTGTCCAATAATCACTGAATGGCTCTTTTTTTTGGTTCAGTCTTTAAACCTATGTTGTATTCCTTTGTTTACCAACCTTCATGACTATGCAATCAACATCGCAGCAAAGTGTTGTTAAGCTATTGAATCAATTTATTTGTTTCCATTTCAACATTAATTGTCCAATCATTATCATTGCAATAATTGCACAAGTATTTCAATTAGTCTAACAAATATAGTGCAATTCACATTTTAAGTTAATTTTAAGTTAAGTTTAACGAATGCTACAATATAAAAATCTTTTTTTTTCAGGTCAACTATCCCACAATGGAACCAATGACTGCCAATCAAACACTCTTTGTAATTGTCTGATATTTGCTCATTTGAAAAATCACAATAAACTCAGACTAAAAAAATTCAGAGAACTATAATTACCTTTCGTTGGAATAATTCCTGTTCGTTACTATACATTGCTTAGTCAAACAGCAATATGAGATTTCTTATTATTCTTAAACTAACTGATAGAATTTTGATAATCCTCTTGCTGCGAATTTCTAATAATTGTACAATCCAGTATCTTGCATCAAAGTGGAATTACAACTCAGTATATGAACAAATATAAAAATATTGCAGTGTATAATCTCTCAATCATTGTGAGTATCAAGTTTTATTTTAATGGTGTAAACAATGTTGAATTCATTTAATTATTTTCACTTCAATGCTAACATTTATTGTGTTTATAATCACAATAAGAATTAACTATTCTTCGTGCTACAAAATAATTTAAAATTCATGATGTTTCACACAACAAAAAATAAACAAAACATCTCTTTGCTGTTTCATTAAACAATCTTTCTAAAAGTTTGAAAATTTAACTTTTTTGAAATGAAGGAAAGTTGTCTTCACGTGAACAGTCACATTGAAAGACTAATTCACGCTCTGCTGTTCATTAGATTAGGTTCTCTACAGTATGGAAACATGCGCTTCGGCGCAACAAATCCCCACCGACACTCCAAAGAGTAGCCCACCCAAACCCCTACCCTATATTTACCCCGACTAATGTACATCACTCTCTGGGAAATTTAGCATGGCCGATTCACCTGGCCTGTGATTCTTTGAATTGAGGCAGGAAACCCACGCAGACATGGGGAGAATGTACAAATGCCATGCAGACAGTCACCCGAGATGAGAATGGAACCCTGGTCCCTGGCGCTGGGACACAGCAGTGCTAACCATTGTTCCACCCATTTTTTCCCTTTGATTCAAAAGAAGATATTTTCTTCAGGTTCCCACGAAAAGGGAGTATGTAAGTCTCCTGGACCTAAATTCCTGGAAGATGTTTGAGAACATTGCAGTCATAAGAGTGAAAAAGCACTAAATTCAAACATTTCAAGCACATAAATCATTGTTTTCCATTATTATAAAGGTGTAATAAAAGTTGATTTCTTCTGCTGTAAAATAATGAAAAAAAACTTCCTATTAATCATTAGTCAGCTGATTCCTTCCATTTCTAACTAAATTTTGCAAATTATTTAATTATGCTTATGTCCTTTGATCAAATTACATTTCTAATTATTGTTCAATTTATCAATCGTCGAGAATTTGCCTTTATTTTCCATTCACCTATTCATATTGAATGAAAGTTTAATATATTTTGAAAATATTGGCGTGTGGTGATTTGAAACTTGCATGCCTCACATTTATCTCACTTCTTGCATAATGGTTTAATTGTGTTTGAAGAAGGAATTTTACCAAAGATTATTTTTCAAATTGTTGACTTCACATATCTTTAACACTGAGTTGTCAACCTGTTCCTATTTTGTAATTTTGTAAACTATCTCAATGTTATTGAAATCCATGATCACATAAAACACTTCACATAAAGCCATACAAATGTCTTCATGACCAGCTAATTGCTATTAAGTGGAATAATCTAAGTAACTATCTTATTGCTCCTGAAAGCAAGCATCTCAGTAAGTATCTGGTTATCATTCCATCCAATAACTGCAGTAATTACACACAACACTGGTTGCTCAAAGCAATATATATTCTTTATTCCTAAAGACCACGGGTTCTAACATGAAGAGATGTTGATGGTCCTGATTTTTGCTTTTCTCAAACAGGTTTTCAGCCCAAATATTGCAAATCAAGTGTAAACTGGGTTTTGTTAAACTGTAGGTGCAAACATTTTTAGCTCATGCCCATTAAAATTATTTATCAGCTCATCAGAGCACAAACTGAGAGTTGCCTCTGTAAATTCACTGAAGTTCTCATATTAATTGTTCGTTTTCTTCTTAAATCTGAGGCAGCAGTGCCATCCACCGTGCCACCGTGCCGCCCTCAATGTCAGGGAATTCTGCATTGGATGTTCCTGAAATAAAAGTGGACAATGCAAAAGTTGTCCAAAATTGGTAAAGTTATTCAGTTAGCTTTCGGAAGAAAATCGAAAGAGTTATTACTCTTGCATGGGGAGATCTGCTGAAATATACTGGGAATGAATAATCTAATTGTAGATGATGTAAATATAGGAGATGCTGTTCTGACTCTGTAACATCTTGCAGGCATAACCCTTTAAAGTTGTACAAGTTCATAAGGAGATGTCACGTATGCACCAATATGGCATAACCGAAGTGAGTTTCAATGAATGGAGTTCACCCATCATCATGGTGCCAAAGCCAGATAAGACCAAACAGTTATGTGTGGACTATCACAAAATCAATGTTGTTAGAAAGACTGATGCGTATACATATCTGAGGTTGGAGGACTGTGTGAAAAAGATTGGAGGAGCAACTTACATTTCTAAGTTGGACTTCCTCAAAGGTTACTGGCAGCGAACTTTGTCAGAAAGATCAAAGGCAATTTTGTAACGCCAACTGGCCTACAGAAATTTAAAGTAATGCCGTTTGTACGAAAAACACTTCAGCCACATTTCAGAGGTTAACTGACAGGGTAATTGCCGAATACGCAACTGATTGGTGTATATTGTGCCTGGTGACTTTCAGTCTCTCGTGGATTGAATATTTACAGCATTTATCCTGGTTTTTTGATCAAATTCGGAAGTCAAACTGGTTTGTAAACCTCGCTGAAAGTGAATCTGCCAAAGCCAAAGTCACCTTCCTGGGATATATCGTTGAACACGGACAAATAGCCCCACGGCATGCGAAGACGAAAGTTGCAGGGGACTTTTACACATTGTTGACGAAAATAGCAGGACTACGGTTCCGCGCATTGAGTGGCTTTTACTGAAAGTTTGTGCTGAAAGTTAGCAGTGGGACTACTCCACTCACCGAACTGTTAAAAACAGGCAAGAAATTTCAGTGAACACAAGGCTTTCAAAATGTTGTTTTTCTCAGAGTAGAGCTGATTGTGAAGAGACATGATTGACGTGTACGAAATAATGAGGAACAAGGAATTACAGATTGAAGGAAACATTTGCTCTTTCTCGATCACCAGGGTTTGTAGATTTCAGATAAGATGCAGAAAGCTTTGTATAGACTGGCAGGAAAACTTTATCAGTCAGCGGGTGGTAGACTCAGGAACTCACTCTCTATAAAGATCAGTTGGACAGTTAACCCTTCATTCTTCTCTGATTCCACTGGCCAAAGAGTTTCGAAAAATGCTCAAAGTGAGCAACAGTTATTCGATCGATGGCTTTATGAAATGGAAAGGTGCCCTTGAGCAACGTGTACGACTATTCGGCTTCCCTCCTGTGATGACGCTGGAACATTGACTCTCATGTTCTCGGGAACATTTAATGAGCGCATTCTCGTTCTTGCAGATGAAGAGCTCATACCTTATTTATGCTTCAGAAAGATCAGTTTTCAAGCAGGATTAGCGTCTGCCCTGCCTGCAAGCCAGGTAGGATTACGAACCTACAGTCTCCTGATCTGTAGTCAGGCGCGTTATCCATTGCGCCACTGGCCCGATCCACAGACCCAGACTTAAGGGCCGTGATGTTAATACGGACACGGTTAATAGCAGTCATGTTCACCAGTTGAACAAGCAATAAAGATAATCACTGTCACTGCTTCAGTCTAATCTTCATCACCTTTCAAAGCAGCGAATTTTTCAAATAAAAACACATATGTCCTCATGAAGTTTCCATTCAGCAGAATGAATGTCTGCTCAGTCATTTAATGGAATCACTGCTGATCTGATGATCCAGTGCAAAGTCAACCATATAAGAACGGCAGATGACGTAAACATTCCTCTGCATCACTCTGCACAGATGCTTCTCCAAGAATTGACTCTTTGCAGAATTCTTCTTTGTAATTTAGACTGTCCCAATTGTAGATATTCTTTCAATCCAATGCTGAAAACTACTTACTTAAGATTAAAATAGTTGACTAACTGTTCGATCAGCTGCTGTCCCAAAGTTCCGTTTTCCATGTTAATACAAGTTCTTGCAGGTGAAATTGGAGCTCCCAGCCTGATGTCCCACTGCTTCTTGATGCGTGGGAATTGAAGCCGCTGTCGTTAAGGCGGGAGCTTTTCACCTCGATATTTCATGCGCCTCTGTATCATCGGAGAATGGCATTCCGCTCACCGATTGCATTTTCACAGCTACGTGCTCGCGCTGAACGCCATTACCATTTCAAATTAGTTTTGGGTGCACTGCGACTCAATTTCTCTGATTCCACGCCCTTGAACTGGGATTATATGACATGCCATTATATGATCACGTCAATGAGTGAGGAAATTGGTAAAGTAACCGATGTTAAAATACAGTGTTATTGAGGAATACATTTCAGCGATACCCTGCAGTATCCCATGACCCTTTGAAGTTTTGTAGATATCTCGCAAACGTAATATCCTACAACCTCAGTGTTGCAATCTCTACACTCTCTCCGGACATAGAATCTATCTATTCAACCGAATCTGAGTTCCCACATCTCAGTCACTGTTTGACAATATTCCTTTGTGCGTGTGGTTCTGTTCTTGGCATAACCTCTGCCCCGATCCTTATTGCTTTTTGCATCGTGCTTTTCCATGTGGCGCCAGGATCATGAAATGGTTCTTCCTTGGCATTGTCAACACAGCAAGTTCTGCTCGAATCACTGTCACAGCAATCGGCATTTTCCCGTTTTACTCCATGTAATATGTGCTTAGCAAACGCTGAGAAAACCAATCTTTGTTTTACATGAAAATACTCTACGTGGTGATAGGTTTCCTTCTTCAAACACCCGCTGTCTCACATCTTTGCGTTTCACATATCATAACCACCATTTATCGGAGAAATCTCTCCCTCCCACAAGAACTAACTCGCCTAAACGTCCACCCTCCCATTTCACTGAAATATTGCACAATATAATACTCACATTGACACTGTTCATTCTGCACTGCTGCGGTCACTGTTTTGGGTGAAAATTCTCAATCCCATGGTCGGCATCTTCAAGTAATTCAATCCATTTAGATGCAGCTGTTCTGTAATTAATCCTCATGGAGCAGCTTTTACTGACACGGACAACAGATTACTGGAACATGGGCTCAGGATAAGTGCACAGCGCAGGATTGAGCAAAAGATGTTTTATTGGAAACGACAAGTTTCTGTGGCTTTTTCCAATCATTTATTTCAATTGTTCATTCGGTTCCCCCGAAATATTGCGTGCAGTTCTGCAATTCACATTGCAGGAGTCATGTGATCGCACTGGAAACCTTGCAGAAATTTACCAAGTTGAAAAGTTTAGGTTATGAAGACAGATTGTTTTGACTGGGGTTGTTTTCTTAAAGCAGAGGAAATGTGAGGATACATGTTTCATATGAACTAAGTAATGAGCAACATGGACAATGCAGACTAAAAGAAACGTTTTCTCTTGACCGATCAGCAGGGGCGTAGACTGAAGTTAAGAGGTGGAAAGGATTGAGGAGATATGCAGAAAACTCTCATCAGCAAGCGGATGGTTGAATCTGGATTCACTGTCTGAAGGGATGCGCAGAGGCGAACCCACATAACCTTCAGAAATACACGGATCTGAACTTGAGTTGTTAATGCATACAAGGCCAAGTGATGAAAATGAATAAAGATAGTCAAGCGATTGCATCTGACGAAAGCATGTACAACGACCTTGAGGGCTGTCATTCTACACATAGGTGGTATTCGTATAGCTGTCCATGGTGGGCTAGCAGGTCCATGTTTTTCGCTTTCTTCACTGTCACCCGGCTTTGATTCTCAGTCCGGGAGTTGGGTTTGTTTTGATCATTTCGGCTTCAGAACAGTCAGTTTTAAGTGCAGTAAAGTCAGCGCTGCCCGCAAGCCAGGTTGGAATCGAAGCTCCACACAGTAGATCTGTAGTTAGGCATGTTATCCATTATGCCACTGGCCCGTTGTATGTGCTACATTGTGCGGTAAATTAACTTGTATGTGAATTTGAAGCCTGCCAGTCTTGCTCTTGAACCAAGTCGAAACTTTAACTACAATCTCTGGACCGTAACCAAGCGCATTATCCATTGTGACACTGGGCTCGCGCGTGCTTGAGGTTGGAATTCTGCAGAGTTGTGATCGAAACATGGACATGACCAATCGTACTCATGTTCAAAGTTGAATAACCAGGAAAGATAACCAACGTTACTGCTTCACTCCAATGATCCACTCTTTGTGCAGCGGGAGGTTTTGTAACGAAAAGACATTCATCCTCATGAAACTTCCATTCACTTTGTGTCTATTCAATGGGATCTCCGCTCATCTGATGAATTTCAAATTCACTGCACTGATTTTGCTCCATCACTTTTGATCAACTAATGCCTAATCACAACATCGTATTCAAGCTAATTTTCGAAGTCTGAAAGTATTTTAACGGCCTGTGCGAGTTTACAAGAAATTCAATAAAATGAAATGAGCAAACAAATTCCCTTTCTGCCCAGAGCAGAGTTAGCCATATGAGATAGCTCAGAGAGTGAAAACATTACCTCCATTTCTCTCAGTGCAGATGTCAATAGTATCTGCTCCAGATACAGTTGGAACTTCCAGCTTGATATCCCAGTGCTCCATGCTTCGTGTCAATGGAAGATGCTGCAGTTCAGGTTGGAGCTCCCAGCCTGATGCGACGTATACTACTTCAATAGAAACTGCTCCACGCAATGTTGGAACTCCCAGTCCCCGGCATTTCAATTCACTCTGTACTTTCGGTGAAATATTTCACACTCAATGATTTCATTTCTGAACTCATATCCGTTGCCTCATCCCCATCCGCATTTCCAGTTTGATCTTCGCTGCTGCACCACACAGTTTCTCGTATTCCAGGCCTGAAACCTGGCACTATATGATATTCCACAGCAATGGTTTCTTCCTTGCATGACGAAATTGCGAAAGCAACCGATGGTAAACTACATTTCTTTTGCAGAAATACATTCCAGCAATTCCCTGCGCTATTCCCTGATGCTTTCATTTTTCTGGAGGACTATATCAATCTTCGCCTTCAACAAACTAAGTGATGAAATATCCATCGGCTCGAGAGATACCGAAGTTAACCATTCATCCAACCATGAGTTTGCATTTCTCAGTCACTGTTTGTCAAGTATTCCTACTGTTCATATAGTCCTGTTCCTAACATATCCTCTGCCACTATCTTTACTGCTTTTTGCATCATGCTATTCCATGTGGTGCCGGTATCGTGCAGTGGTTAGTGCTTTGCGTAGTGGCAGCAGAAAGATCATCTCCAATTTGACTTCCAGTATTGTCACTTGTTCTCGTTTTATGCAGAGTAAGACAAGCTTCACAAAAGCAGGAGCGAATCAATCTTTTTTGACATGAAAATATTCGTCGAGGTGATGATTTTGCTCCTTCAAACCCTGGCCCTTTCACATCTCTGCTGTCTATGTATCAGGATTTAAACGCACCAATTCTCGGAGATTTCTCCCCATCCCACGATCAGTAACCCTGCTTTAGGTTCCTTCTCCAATTTCCCTGAGTCATTTGGCTATCAAGCACTCGCATTGACATTGCTCAGTCTGTGCAGCTGCAGTCAATGTTGTTGGGCGAACGTGACCCAATCCCACAATTAGGACCTTAAAACTAATCGATCCATTTACATACTGCTGTTGTAAGTTACATCAGTGCTCATGTAGCAATTTTTACTGACATGTTCCGGAGATCACTGGAACATCAGGCTCACGAAAATGACACAATGCATATTTAGCAAAGGGTGATTTTTTTTGGAAACGATCACTTTTTCTGTTCTACTTTCAATGGAGAAGAGGAGATTGTGAGGAAACATGATTGAAATGTGCAGAACAATGAGAGATAAAGGCATGTTCGGCTGAAAGAAATGTTTCCTCTCGGACAAACGCCAAGTGGAGTCGATAAATGTACGAGGCAGAACGTTTTCAGTAGATAAGCAGTAAAACATTTATCCACCAGTGGTGATGGATAAATCTGCAACTCATTGTGATGAAATCAACACAACCTTCAGAGATATTCAATCTGTATTTGTGATGTTAAGGCATACAAGGCAAAGAGATGGAAAATGGAATGAGGATAGTGAAGCGGTTGTTTCTGCAGAGAACGCGTCCAACACATTTGAGGGCTGTCACACTACGTGCCTCTGACCGCTGTACTCGTCCCTGGTCATGTCGTGGTTCTGAATTGGCACTTTTACCACTGCAGCCCTGGTTTCATTCCCAGTAAGGGCTGTTTTGTTCAGCATCAACAGCGTGGGCATCTGTGATAGGATTCCTTTCAATGCTTCGAATCAATCAATGTCTCCACGAACATCAGAGTTAATGTCCCAGCCTCTTAAAGAAGGAGAAGGTGCCTCGGCACTCCATGAACCAACATGAGACTGAGATATTTATGTTGTTTCCTTGCCATTACTATGAGCCGCAGCGATTGGGTCGATGGCTCTGTGAAATTGAAAAGTGCTGATTCGCAGTGTGTGGGACTATTTGGTCTTCCTCACTTGTGATGACGCTGCGACATTGACTGTGATGTTCTCCGGGATGTGTACTCAAAGAGATTCTCGTGTCTGCATATCAGGAGCTCAAGCTTCATCTCGGCTTCAGAACAATGAGGAAGATTAGGTTGTGAGTGTAATGAATACCTGTGTTAACCTCGAGCTAGAGCGGAGTGAAATCTACAATGTTCTGATCTTGAGTCAGGCACGATAGACTTTGCGCCACTTGCCCCATATGTTCTTCACGCTTTCATGTTTCAGAGTTTTGATGTTAACAAGGACAGGAGAAATAGCAGTCATATTCAAAAATTTAACCAGGAAAGAAAATCACCACCACTGCTTCAGTCCAATCCTCCCCACGTTGTGTTTCAGCGCGATTCATAATGAAAACATATCTGTCATGATGAAGCTTCTATTCAGCCTCTTGTCTGTTCAGTCATTGAATGGGATCATCGTTGATCCTGTAAATTTCAACATTAGTTTCCAGCTTTTCCTCCATAAATAAAGATAAACTCGAGCATAATGTCAACATCAAATAGAGTCATAGAGTCAGAGAGATGCGCAGCATGGAAACAGACACTTTGGTCCTACTCGTCCATGCTGACTAGATATCCAAACCTAATCAAGTCCCTTATGCGATCACCCCGTCCATATCCCTCCAAAACCTTCCTATTCATATATCGATCCAAATGCCTCTTAAATGTTGCAATTGTACCAGCCTCCACCACTTCCTCTGGCAGCACATTCCATCCACTTATTACTCTCTGTGTGAAAACGTTGCCCAGTGGGTCTCATGTATATCCTTCCCCTTTCACCGTAAAACTATGCCCTCTAATTTTGGACCCATAGACCCCAGGGAAAAGACTCTTTCTATTTACCATATCTTTGACCCTTATAATTTTGAAAACCTCTAACAAGTCATGCCTCAGCCTCCGACGCGCCAGGGAAAACAGTCCCAGCCAATTAAGCCACTCCCTCTTTAGCAAATCCTCCAACATTGACAGAATCCTCATTTCTTTCTGAACCCTTTCAAATTTCGTAACATCTTTCCGATACGAAGGAGACCAGATATGCACGCAATATTCCAACAGTGGCCTACCGAATGTCTTGTACAGCTCTCAACTCATGTACTCAATACTCTGAACAATAAAGGAAAGCATACCAAACGCCTTCTTCACTATCCTATCTACCTGCGACTCCACTTTCAAGTTAGATTTCAAACATCAGGATGCTATGAACGTGCACTCCAGGGTCTGTATGTTCAGCAACACTCCTTCAGACATTGCCATTAAGTGTTGAAGTCCTGTTATGATTTGCTTTCCCAAAATGCAGCACCTCACATTTATCTGATTTAAACTCCATCTGCTATTTCTCAGCTGATTGTCCGAACTGGTCAAGATCCTGTTCTGTGGTAACTCGCTTCGCTGTCCACCACAACTCCAGTTAAATGACAAAAAGTAGAGGACCCAGCACGGATCCTTGTAGCACTCCACTGGTCACGGGACTCTAGTCTGAAAAACAACCCTCCAGCACCACCCTCTGTCCTCTCCCTTTGATCTAGTTATATACCGTTAATTTTTGGAAGTTTAGTTCGCTTTAATGACTTGTATGGGTTTTCAGGAAATACAATATCATGGCACGAGCTGAAAATCACTTCTGCAATTTAACCAAATACGCAGTCAGTCTTATGATAAAGGCAGAAAGAGAAAATATTACCTGCGTTTCTTTCTGCTCAGATTCTCCTCCACGAGCTGAATCTTTGCCACATTTTTCCTTCTTTTTGCGAGATTTCCCTGGGACAGATATTCACTCAATCTACAAACATGGGTCCTGCTAAATACTAATTTAATTCAGATTAAAATAACTGAGTATCCTTTCTCCAACTTTACGTCTCATCAGTCCGTGCTCCTTATCAATACAATCTGCTCCAGGTGAGGTTGGAACTTCCAGCCTGCTGCCACAATGCCCCCTGTTTTATGCCAACAGAAGCCTCTCCATATAAATTGCAGGTCCCAATCTGATATCACAATGCTCCTTGCTCCATGTCAAGAGAAGGTACGACAGGTGAGGTTGGAGTCCCAGCCCCGGCGTTTCATGCACCTTTATACCGTCACAGCGGGCTCATCCTCATGCCAATTTCCAGTTTGCTCTTCACTGCTGCGCCACTCAGTCTCTCTTAGTTTAGCCCTGGGAACATGAGATTATATGATATTCCGCAACACTGGTTACTTATGCGGAATATCACACTTCTCCATTTCATAAATCAGAATTCAAACCCACGCACTTTCAGAGATTTCCCTCCCTTGCATGGTCACTAACCCTCCTTTACATCGCTCCTGCCATTTCACTGAGGCATTCCATAATCTAATGTGCACATCGGCACCATTCTGTCTGTGTTGCTGCTGTCAGTCTTGATGGGTAAACGTGTCCCATCCCATGATTGGGAACAGAAAACCATTCGATCCATTTCAATCCCGGTGGTTGTGAAATCAATCATCATGTCGGAGCCTTTACTGGCATGGACCAGAGATTACCTGTTAACAATTCGTCTTGATTTCCTGCCACTAAGCCAGTATGGCACCTTACTTGCTACGTTTCCATTAATGCCACAGACATTTATCTTTTAACCAGTTTGCCATGGTGAAATTAACACACACCTTGTCAACCATACTACTCTAATACTTGTGGTCTGTGGCTTTCAGTCTGACGTTAAGCTGACTGGTTTGTGATCTCTACCACCAAGATGCTCTCCCGACTCCATTCCTCCTATTGTGCCTCTCTTGTTTTTCTTGCCATGACTGATCAAAACAGTGCTCTTGAAATCACTTCAAAAATCATTTCGCATAACAATGACACACTACATTGGAGTTGTGAAAATCCACTGTTATTTCTACCCTTTTATTTGATCATTATTGAGAGATTAACTGCCATTAGCTCCACTATACCACTACGTTTTTCTGGTCTCTGTGGCACTCTTCCACCAGTGTCACTGCATTTTTTGTTCCTTCGCTGAATTTTTACAGTCGCGTTTGATGTTCATTTAAAACATCATTCCTCAGAACTGCAATTTTTCAATCGAGCAAAATTGCCAGCCTTTTCATTTAAAGTCCCCTCTAATGATATCAAAGGGGCAAAAAAATGAGAGTTTCAACAGCAGATGAACTGAGATTCGGCGGAGTTATCAATTGTCAGCGTGTGGGGCACATGTGATCGTTGTGATGATAAGATCCAACAGCGCAATCCAGCAGCTTTCATGCAAACATTTGTTTGGTGTTAGCTGCACAAATTGCCAGAGCCATTTCCCTTCATTTCGCAATCGGTCTTTTTGTTTTTGGCTTTTCTTTTCCTCTTGTAGTTCTCCCTTGATGGTAGTAACTCTGTCTGACGTTCAAAATGCCTACCTTTCTTATACCCCCAAATCGGATTATCTCATTTGTTCGATGTTGGCAGAATAATAAATTCGAAATCGATTGGCCTTTAATTTACAGAGACGTAAATGAATCTCGTTGGTTAAATTTGAATTGTCGTCAAACATTAACCAACTCAGGTACCTATTTCACAGCCAAATGTTATATATTTTCAACTTTCCAGTAAACTCTGAGACTGCTCTCGTAAGCTCTCAGTGCAGAACAACATTCTACCTCTCTTAAAGGTACAGCACACACTTTCAACTTCATAACAATTTGGAATTGCACATCAGGCTGTCACTGGCCCACCGCACACAAAACCAGAAATACAGACCTCAAGCAAAGGACAGTTATAAGTGGATAAAGGAGCAGTAAAATGTGCCATGTCACAGTCAAAGTGAAACAGGGGATAGAGAAAGATACTGTACTTGCCAGCACACAGAAAATAGTCAAGTATTTTGCAGGAATCTACATCATATCATGAGAATGAATTGATCTATTTTTTTTTTAGATAACATGGTGATGAGGTAGAACTCCATATTACCGCCAAGAGCAGTAGCCTGTAGTGTTTAGTGCAATGCAACACTGCTTCAGACTCTCTCATTCAGTGTAAAATCCATATTTGGCAGTGGGGGAGTAAGGAGCGTTCGAATACAGAGTGCAGAAGTAGAGGAGTGGGAAGAGCACAGAGGAATGTTGGGCTGGAAGCAGTGGTGGATTAATGGGGTGTAAGACCATGTATGGATTTGAAAACAAATCTGAGAATTATAAAATCAGTGGAGAGTCATCGTGGGAAACAATGCAGATCTGAAAATGTGTTACTGGAAAAGCGCAGCAGGTCAGGCAGCATCCAGGGAACAGGAGAATCGATGTTTCGGGCATAAGCCCTTCTTCAGGAAGCACTTCATCGGGCTTATGCCCGAAACGTCGATTCTCCTGTTCCCTGGATGCTGCCTGACCTGCTGCGCTTTTCCAGCAACACATTTTCAGGTCTGATCTCCAGCATCTGCAGTCCTCAATTTCTCCAACCCATGCAGATCAGTGAGTTTTATTTAGTCAGAACAGAAGGGAAGTCAATGAGGAAATGACAAGTCGTCAGCTGAACATCTGTCACATGAAAGCTTCTCAATGTTTTTTAATAAAGTTGTTGAGCAAGGCACTTGGAGAAAGAAAATCAAGGATATGATGAAAATTCAAGATACTTTGCGAAAGGGTAGTCAGATTTAACCAGATTATTGATATTCTTTTGTGGAGCTATCGTGTGTTATGGATAAACTGTCATTTACTGACTCATTCTTGAGGCTGTCAAACTTCACTTGAAGGCTCCCACCATCCTTCTGACAATGTACATTCCGATCCAGTTGGTGTCATCAACAAGTTTGGAAAAATTACAAGAGGTCCAAATGTCCAAATCATGTATAATGGTTGGGAACAATTTGGTTCAAGCATTGAATCACAGAATCTCTGCAATGCAGTCACTGCAATGAGGCCCTACTCTCTCCCTATAATGTTGCATTTCGCATGCCCAATCCACCAAGCCTGTACATTCCTGGATATAATGGGCAATTCACTTAAACCGTGAATATTTGAACTGTGTGCAGAAACAGCAGCATCCGCAGGAATCCCACGCAGACACTATGAATGTGCACAATTCATGTTGGCAATCGCGTGACGATGGAATTGAACCCCGGTTTCTCGCACTGTGAGGCAGCAATGCTGTCACTGATCCTTGTGGCGCTCCACCCGTAACAGAACACCAACGTGAGAAAAGTGCGCTTATTCCTACTCTATGCTTTCCAGCTGGTAAACAATCCTTAATGAATGCTGGCACGTTTTCTCCAACCCCATCGTGTTTTGTGATGTTGTGTGGGACCGGATAAAAAGCTTCCCGAACAAGCAAAACAGTGGGGTTCCAACGTGAATTCCACTCCACAGGAGACTTTGCAGAGATGACATAACTTGAAAGATGACTCCCAGCGCATCCACATTCTCTTATTGTTTTCCTCGTTCTTCAACAGTTTGTGATGACGCCTGTCTGGTCTAATTGACTCAAACTTTAGTCCAGTTAACTTTTGAAGTACGACCTCTTTCCTGTTCTTATTTTTTTTGTCCCTTGTTTCGTATTTTTGGGACATTTAATCTCCCGATGAAGGGTTCTGATTGGATGTTGACTGACGGCCTGTGTTTTTCCAGTACCACATTCTTCGACACTGATTGCAAGCATTTGCGATCCTCACTTTCTCCTTTTCCACAATCTTGACATTTGCATAGTATCTCACTATGCTGATTCGCTTTGCGTCTTGCCAGGCCAGATGATCAGCTGAAGCCTCGCCCACACACACGTGCTCTGTTTCTCCCGACTTTGAACGAAGTTTGTACCTTTCCTGTTCAGAACACCATACTATTCAGGTTAGGATAAATGATGCGACTCCGTCAGACTCTGCTGTGATCTTTGATCCAAATTTGCTGGGTGCAAATCAATCCTTCTAATACCATGTAAAATTCATTTGAAGCATATAATTGAGAGAGAACCCATTCAAAAATGCTCGGTCAAGTGTCTAAACAACTCTTTATGTGGCTCAGTGTCAAGTGTTGCCTTTTCACATTCCTGTGAATCATTCTGGACATTTTGACAGATGGAAGACGGGGTAGAATTATAATCTTATGTTGTTGATTTGGATATCCATTGCAATTCCTTCATCATTTCTAGGTGTTTAACCTGTAACTCCTCACCTGCCAGTAATCTGGGACCACGTGCACTACGTGGACTGCAGCAGTTCAAGAAGATCATTTATCGACGTCTACACAGGCAATTGGAGATTGACAATATCAGCCAGTCTTGCTCATGAAAGGGCTGGAGAGTGGGGTGAACTAATCTGATCAGGGAACCAGCATTGGCACGATGCGCCAAATTATCTTGTGTTGCAATCATTCGGTAATTGCGACTAAAATTAAAGAAAAAAAGACTCACACAGGCTGCCATGGATCTGTTTCTGCATTCACCACTCAGTAAGAAAGCAGCTAATCGTTGGAGCATCTGTACTTTTAGACTCAGAGCTGTGAGAAACACCTGCAAGAAAATAATAGCAAAATACTGCAGCAGCTGAAATAATTTTTTAATAAAACAGGCTATGCTGTATTAACTTAGCTGGTCGGGTTTGTGCAGGGAAAGAAGGTAGATGAATGTTTTAGCGTGCGCAGACCGACATCAGGAAATAAAATTGAAGCAGATTTTCTTCATCCTTATGATCTGAGAAGCAGAAGGAAAATGGAGTAGATTTGTGACAGTCACAGGCTCTGGGGATGGTAATTGGTGGAAAACTCATAAAGACACAGTCGACAAGAGTTATGGTAAAATAACAAAAAGGGGTATCTAAAATTCATCACTGTCAATCCAGGTAAGAAGTTCAGAAGACACAAATATACCTTGGTTTGGGTTTGGTGTGTGTAAATGCTCTCCTCTGAACTCACTGTAAATGCAGTTTCGTAAACCCTTCTCTACCAGTCCAGGAGAGAAATTCACAATCATTGTGTCCTGGTCACAGTCTTGTTCCATGTACTGTGCTGTACTGTAGAAGTTGACGGACGTTATCTCAAGTCCAAATGGCACTCCGTCAGCGCCGAGTAACACCGGATCCATTGCTCACGCCACCTGAACATGCTAAAGAGAGGAGAAAGCAAACATGACTGACAAGAGAAGACAGGGAGAGCACAGAAACAAAAGAAAAACACCATCTGGTGTAGATTAGTGAAACTTAGAGCATTTGGAAGGGTTCAATAATGAGCAGAGAACAACCGAAATGGCAAGATGAGTTATTAAGATTTAGTACGTAAGCGTGTGAACTTGAAATATAAAGAATGGTGCAAGAGTTTGTTCACATATTTAAAAGGTTACAGAGAGAATAGTAAGGTAAAACAATGACTGCAGATGCTGGAAACCAGATTTTCGAGTAGAGTGGTGCTGGAAAAGCGCAGCAGTTCAGGCATCATCCGAGGAGCAGGAAAATCCGACGTTTCGGGCAAAAGCCCTTCATCAGCAAGACAGGCAGAGCGCCTGAATGGTGGAGAGACAATAGAGAGAAGAGTGCAAATTGGTGCACTGGAGAAGATGTAATGGGGAACAACGAAATGGTGCAGGTGAACACGTACTTTGCATCAGTTTTCACAATGGAAGACAAGAACAAAATATGTGAATTAATAGACACGTAGGGAAGAAGTGAATGAAATGCCAACAATAACCAGAAGATGCCAGGGAAGCTGCAAGGTCTGAAGGGATTAAGTCACTGAGACCAGATGGACTGCATTCCTGATTTCTGAAGGAGATTGCTGAGGAGATTGTGGACGCGTTGGTCGTGATCAGTCAGGAGTCATCGGCGTCAGGGTGGGTCCCAGATGACTGGAAATTTTTAAATGCAACACCCCTGCTGAAAGAAAGGGGAGAGGCAGACACAGACTACTGTCGGCCATGCTAACGACAGTGTTGCACAGCACTTGGAAACGGATGGTAAAATACAGCAAAGTCTGCATGTCTTCATCAAGTGGACGTCATGTCCGACAGCTATGCTAGATCTCTTTGAGGAAGTACCAAGTAAGTTAGGCAAAGCAGAGCCAGTAGACGTGATCTAATTCAATACCCATAAGTCCTGTGATA
The DNA here is from genome assembly GCF_037043375.1 of Chiloscyllium plagiosum. Classification (NCBI taxonomy): domain Eukaryota; kingdom Metazoa; phylum Chordata; class Chondrichthyes; order Orectolobiformes; family Hemiscylliidae; genus Chiloscyllium; species Chiloscyllium plagiosum. Next base: position 96,748,800 of record NW_028270151.1, read on the forward strand.
AAGTGCCATAGGGCATACTGCTAAATAAGGTAAAAGCATGCTGTTAGTGACAAGGAGGGGATTGGCTGACTGGCTGAGTGAGAACAGAGGGGTCTTTTACAGGATGGCAGCTACTGAATTTTTATGACTTGCACAGCCATCGGTGTTGAGAGCATGACTATTCAAGTTACACGTTAAACATCTGGACAAAGGAACAGAGTGCATTTTCGCAACAGTTGCACTTGACACAAACGTAGTTTGAGAGACAGGTCGTGTCAAGAAAGCTGGGAAACTTCATAAGATGCTAGGCAGGCGCAGAGAGGGGGCAAATACGTGGCAAATGCAATACAAAATGGGATGTGTCAGGTTATGCAGTATGAGAGGAAGAAGGCAGGCTTCGACTAATATCTGTTCATGGAAAGACTTTAGAAATCTGAAGCGCAATGTGATTTGGGAGCCCGAGATCAGGCAGGTTCAGTTGGAATTCAGGAAGGAAAATTCAATTTTATAATTTATATCAAGGGGCCTCAAATACAAGAGCAGAGATGTCCAGTTGAGCATTTATATAGTCGTGGTCAGACTGCATTTGGAATATTGCAAGAAGTTATGCCCGATATCTAAGGGTATTTCAGAGTCATACAACAGTTTAGCAGACCATTCACTCCATATATACCATGCAGAACTCATGGCCAAATTAAAATAGACCCGCCTGCCTGCCGTTGACCCAAAAACTTCCAATACATTCTTAATCAGTTACTTATCCAAATGACTTTTAAATAATTTAACTATAGTTGCATCCATCACTTCCTCTAGCGGTTTATTGCACACAGTGACCAAAGGGTGTAAAACAAAAGCTGCCACTCATGTCCTTTATAAATGTTCCTTCTCGTACTTTAAACATATGCCCCTGGATGCGATCTCCCTCACCTTTGATGGTAATCTTATTTATGGTCCTCTCGATTTCACAAATCTCTAGAAGGCCAAACATCGAAGTTCTCTGCTCCAGTGAAAAAGAAACCGCAGCCTATTTTTATAACAGAAGACTTCTGTTCATGACATCATTCTGGTAAATACTTTCTGAACGCTCTCCAATATAATAAAATCCTTCTCGTAACGAGGAAACAAGAACTGTACACAATACTCCAGAAGATATGATGACATTGGATAGGGTCCGAAGAAGGTTTAACAGAATGATCCTGGGGGGAAGAAATGCTTGTCATAAAATGTTGAAAACTCGGGGGCTGTACTTGATGCAGTTTAGAAGTTTGAGGAGAATCTGATTGAAACTTAAACAATAAAGAGAGGGGCAATTAAAGTGGCTGTGGAGAAGTTTTTTTCACGAGAGACCAGGAGCCGACTGCACAGTATAGAGAGAAAGGATGACCATTTTGAAGTGAGATGCGGAGGAATGTCTTCAGCAAGAGGCTAGTCATCCTTTGGAACTCTGCCGTAGAGGGCTCAGTGGTCAAGTCATTGCAATTTTTCAAGACAGACATAGATAGGTCCCTGATTGATAAGAGGATCAACAGTTACAGGAGATGGCAGAAAGCCGAAGAATGAGGTTGAGAAATATATCAACCATGACCAAATATTGGAGAGGTCTCGATGGGTTGAATGGCCGAATGCTGCTCCTTTATCTTGTGGCCTTCTCGCTATTGCGTGTGACTTCAACCAGCCCATAGACTGAGCAAGTCAGATCAGTAACAATACTATGGAGGAGACTTACGTGGTGTATGTATGAGATGGTTTTCTGAGTCGGTACATTAAGGACACAAATGGAGGACAGAGCATCCTTGATTACGTACTGTTTAATGGCTATTGGTGAGCTAGCTTAGTTGGCTGGTCGACGAGATTTCGATGAAGAATGACAGCAGCAGCATGTGCACAGTTCTCGTACTGGTCTCATGAAGTCCCCACATTTTCACCTTGTGCCTGAGGCACAACTACTCTCAGGTTCAAGCACCAACAGTCAAATCGCGCGATCTCTCTCTCTCTCTCTCTCTCTCTCTCTCTCTCTCTCTAATGAGTCAGCAGGCCTGGGAATATGTCAACTTTGATTTCAAAGCTTTATTTGTATATATGTCAAGGGATAATTGACAATCTATCTCTATGCTGTCCCTCAGGAAGAGTGAATAAGTCAGTGAGAGAACTCTTCATTCAGGTGGAGAGTGATAGAGCTGACTCAGATTATGAGCCGAAATCTAAATAGAAGAAATGATACTGATATGAAGCGTGAGCAGGGTACAACGAATTGGGGAACAGAACTTAAAGGGATGACAAGCACTTCAAAAACATTTGCAGGAACTGCAACTGCTTCTCACTCCTGTCTGACACAAAGAAACCGGGAAACGTGGCCATGCCATGGCTAACAAGCGATATTAGGCATAGTATTGCACTCAAGGAGCCTTACAAATTGGCTGAAAATAGCAGCAAACATCAGACATCAGCAGACGATGAAGTAAGAATTAATACAGAACGAAAATTTCGTTTAACAGTAAGCATATAATGAATTGTTAAACTCCTGAAGGTATATGAATTGAGAAAACAAAAAACGATTATTGAAAACAAATCCCTTACAATGAGACACAGAGGATGTTATAATGCGGGATAAATATATAGCACACCAAATAATCATGTATATTGGTTCTGTCATCACAGATGATAAAAGTAATATTCCTAAAGTGCTGGGAAGAAAAGGAGAGGGAGGAACTGAAAGAAATCAGTATTATCAGGGAGATAGTGTTGTGGAAATTGATGAGATTAAAGACAGTAAATTCCACCAAATACGAATCAAACAGCAGTGTACATGAAGTCACCCTAAATGCAGTGAATGCGTTCTGTAAATAGAGTGTGGAGTCTACATAGAGTAAATAAATTGTCATATTTCAATATTCTATCGACTCTGAAACAATATCTAGGGCTTGGAGGTCAGTTAATATGACGCCACGATTTATAAAAGGAAGTAGCGAGAAAACATGGAATGACAGAAAAGTTAGCCTAACACTGGAAAACAGTAATTGGATTGGACAGAGCCAGCATGAATTTACGAAACTAAAATAGGAAAAGCGAAATCGTCTTCTTGTACACAAATCGCTGAATGTAAGCATGCAGGAGCAGCAGCAGGTGAGGAAGCCAAACGGGGTGTTTGCCTTTGTACTGAGAGGATTTGAACACAGGAGCAGGGAAGACTTGCTGAAATTGTGCAGGGGCTTGTTGACAGCACAACCGAGAGTGCGGTTTCTTGATCCTTATCTAATAAAGGATGTTCTCCATTCGGAGATGGCACAATAAACGTTTACCAGACTAATTCATGGGATGACAGGACTGACGTATGAGGATCCGTTTGGATGAAAATCACTCAAGTTTACAATGATGAAGTAGGATGTCACCGAAACGAGTAAAATTCTAAAAGGTACGTACAAGGTAAATGCAGGAAGGATGCTTTCAATGACCAGGGCGTCCAAAACATAGAGGGTTGGGAGGTGGCGTCATTTCTAAGAATATGGGTAGTCCATTTAAGACTGAGATGACGATTTTATTTATTAATCAAAGACTGGTTACTAAGTGAAATTTGATGCCACGGAACGTAATTGAAGCCAGAATGTGGAATGTTGACAAGATGAAGATATCTAAAGTTTTGAGGCAAGAGGGATCATAAGGTGTAGGCCTAAAGAAGTAGCAGGTTACTGTGCGGAATGATCATATAAGATCATACTGAATTATAGAGAAGGATCAAACATCACAACAAGCCAGGCCAGTTCTAATATTTCATATTTCCATTCTGTTAAAGGTGGGATATGAAAACCAATTGTTTTAACTGACACGGATATCAGTGACATATTGTCTAGATTTTAAAAATAATTCTGTAAGTACTTATCAAACAATAATCGGGGAGCAATTTTAGCATACGAACTTTAGCAATTCGAGGAGGTGCAAAGTAACTTTTGAGATTCGTACACTGGCTGTTCTATATCTCAATTTCAATTCAGTTCTCAAATTGCTGAATGTTCTGACAAAAGCGAGATAGTATGTATGAAATAAGTAAACGTCTTTAACATGTTGCTAATGCTGGGTGGAGGGAGTGGTAGGAAAGTATGGGGAAGGGGAGCAGTGAGAAAAACAATGGGTCGGGTTTTTGTTGAGGGATTGGCCACGAATGACCCCAAATTCCAAAACTCCCGCGACCCGCTATCCTGCTCAGGAGTCTTGTCTCTCCACTTCCTGCTCCATTCTTTCCGTCTCTTCAAATTTACAGCAAGGTCAGTGATAGAGGTGTTCATGGGGTACACTTTCCCACCAATTCCAGTCATTAATACACTCCCAAGCGTCTCCCAACAACATTACATCCTCATGGACCACCGCAATCATTTCAAACAATATCACTTATTTTCAGCTCTTCACACTAAAGATACATCAACCCACCGTAACCTGATAAATTTTAAAAAATAAAACTGAAACAGGAATAGCGGTCGCTGACGGAGGCCTGTTTCTGAGAAGAAGACTCATGCTCTCTGTGGCTAAATTGGCGATTCCAGATAAACTATGTTTGGTTCCAGAATCATTTCATGACCAAACCTGTAACCTCTAACTGGGCTATAGCATCTGGTGCTTCCCTCCCCTTTAGCCTTAATTAACGATTGTCGATTGGAGACAACAACATTTCGTTCCATTGAGCACTCGCCGCGAGCATGCTCACAGTTCATGTTAACCCTATGCATCCTGCAGGATCCATCCCAAGTGATGACGTATAATGTTCAACAGCGAGGAAGAGGCGGTCCTACAGGACCAAGCTAGAGACACTGGTCCTCCAACCAATCAGAGAATCTCATGGGCTCGCTGGGCGGTCTGATAAATCAGAGAATGCTGCTTGTCTAAAATAATCTAACCAGAACTTCCACACACCAATGCTCAATCAAAGTTCGCTTGAAAAATTCTTCCAGTTCAAAACACAATTGTTAATGATGACTCTGTTCCCTTTCCCGCAGACGAAAGTGAGGACTGCAAATGCTAGAGATCAGAGTCAGCATTAGAGTCGTGCTCAGAAAGCACAGCAGGTCACGCAGCATCCGAGGATCATGAAAATCGAAGTTTCAGGCAGGCACCCTTCATCAGTAACCTTTCACGCTGCCTATTTATGATCAGTATTGCTACTATCCCTTCTATTCCTTCACCCCCAGGTTTCATGCACAGCGGTCTCACAGAACTTTTGTCTTTTGTTTTGCAAATCTACATTTATCTGATCGCTTTGGATTAGCATCATCAAGACTTCTTCTTATCTCATCAAAAAAATCGACAGAAAGTTCACCACAATTTTCTATGAACTATTCTATTTTAACTTTCCTGAATGAAACACATATTTCTTCACGGGGCACCTCATTTTGTCTGATATTACCGTTTGCAACATCTTTCATACAGCTTGAAACGGTTATCCTGTCAGTACTGAATTAATTGACAACACGTTTCTCATGGCAAACTGAAAGCGTGCAGACATTTTAAAGATGAGGAAATGTGTGTGAATGAGTTGTGACTTGGACATTAGTTATCGTGAATACAAAGTAATGACAATCAGGTTGTGATGGTGTTAACCTCTACCACACTTTCAGAAGCTGCCAGACAAGCTGAATACTTCCAGCATTTTCTGTTTTTTTATTATAAAATATATATCAGATAGCCAGTATTTGGATTCTGCACTTGAACCTGGGACAAAAGGGATGAAAAGTGGGTCGGGGACAGGAGCAGTCACCTCCTTCAGTCATGCAACTCCCAGCTCTTCCTCTGGTTTTGTAGTTTTGTGACAACACTAACTGGCTTGAATATTGGATATTAATGATCATCTAAGTATTTACATGTTACACTTTTAGCCCAAACATGGAAGAAAAAAACATCAATTTATATCAATTTCACAATTTATGTGTGCATGTCCAGGTCATAATTCTACTTTTAAGGGGAAGGCAGCATTTCATATTGGTAACAATAAATGCTAACGATTCGCAGGCCATGGCTGTGAGAGCACGGAATCCAAATGACTGGACTTCCAGGGACAGTCGCTGTTTCTATCAACATGGACCCTGTCTGATTCGGCATTACAGTCTCCCATCCTTCTGCTCATGATGCCTTCAGTTCTGTCTTGGTTTTGTTCCGACTGGGTTCTAATGCACGGGCTATCCAATCATCTATTATGTTGCTTTTTCTAAAGAGTGAGGATTCTTCTCTCAGAGCACACTGCCTCCGTAGTTCAATGTTTAGATAGGGGAGGAACACGGACAGGGGAATGGCTGAATGCTTCCTTTCTTTGCTGCAACCAAACTCTGGTGTTGAAATTTGAAATGGGACAAAATAAGCCAATTGAGTGCAATCCTATTTTCTGGCTGATCTCTCCAAAGGCCACAGTCATTTCGCCAGAATGTGTCTGTGTGTTTGCCTCTGTAAGTGAAATGGGGTTTAGATCACCGAGGGGGTGTAAACACAGGTTATCCATCTTAAACTTCAGTCGGATACATTGCAAAACGTGCCTGGATGATAGCATTACGACGAGTGCTTGAAACATTTGAGAACACAACGGGAGAGGCCAGGAGCTGAAAACTTGGATGATGGGCCTCTTTCCATTCTGTAACCAGTCGATGACTTGCTCAAACTTATGTACTGATAAATTAAACGCCATATGCTTTGGCATTAAAAAGCAGTTCAACAGCTTGCAAGGAAGCACTGGCGGTGTATTGGTTCACAGTTGGTGTTTTGTTCACTGCGGCCAGGGTTGTGTGCCTGGTCAGGGAATCAGGTTATATTGTTGCTGAGAGTGACAACAACGACAGTGGAGCAGCTCTGATGGGAATGCTTCAATATCTCAGATCAGTTCATGCCTCGAGAACATCAGAGTTCATGTCCCTGCTCCTTCAAAGTCTCTGCTCATTCGGTCAGTTCATCCTTCATTCCCCTAAAGATTCACAGAGTTGAAACGGGGCTCTTTTTAATTGTTTCCTTAAAACTCCCACGGGTTGCAGGTATTGGATCGGTTCGAAATTGATAATGTGCACAAGAGCAGCGTGCGAGACGCTCCTATCTTCCCCTCCTCTGACAGCGCTGTGAGGTTGACTCTGATATTCTCGGTTGCATTCATCGATCGGAGACATTAATCGGTATATTAAAAAGTGCCACAAATAATTCAAACAGAATGAAATTCTTTCAAATGTTCTGGCTACAAAGTATTCAGAAACAGCTCATTTTTGAGAGATATTTAGGAAAACCGAGTTTAAGAAGATAAACAACTTGCTTTGCGAGATGCTTCCAATGAAGACATCAATTCTTCTGAACGTTTCGGTGGAATTTTAGTTCTTTCTATTACCACAGACACATCTTGCGAGCGTGACAAATGCCTCAGTAGGGACCGACTTTCAGAAAATTAGGAATTTAACCATTTGGCTACTTCTTCCTTCACTTTAGACTTGAAAACCAGAGCCTGTTTACGTAAGCAAAGATGTAAACAGGCAGCAGGCTGCCATTCGAGGACAGGCCAAGCCGTTTTTGAATTGATACACGCTGAACGTATACCTCCTGAGGCAGCCTGGCTTCCTGAAATCTCCCATCATCCTGCCTGTTTATTTTGGATTCCTCTAGTTTGTTGTTGTTACATAGGAAGAGAAGCAATAAGCCAGTTCCCGTACGTCTCCTCCCCAACTGTTTCCCCGTTACTCTATGGCTTCTACTCTCACATGTTGCTCTTCCTGCCAAACTGTAGCATTCTTCGCGTCAGCTGCTTGTTATCCACATGTCCCTTGAAGGAGAAACACAGAAGTGGAATTTCAAACTCAAACAGCTTAGCCCTGGAGAAAACTACTTCACGCTTTTTCATCAGAAAGAATTACCACACTATCTAACCCTATGATTATCTTATATGTCTCTATTAAGTCACCTCTCAACCTTCTTCTCTCCCACGTAAACAGCGTCAAGTCCCTCAGCCTTTCCTCGTAAGATCTTCCCTTCATACCAGGCAACATCCGAGGAAATCGGCACGCTTTCCAAAGTTTCCACATTCTTCTTATAATGTGGTGAACAGAACTGTACACGATACTCCAAGTGCGGCCGCACCAGAGTTTTGTACAGCTGTCGCATAACCTCATGGTTCCGAAACTCGATCCCTCTATTAATGAAAGCTAAAACACTATATGCCTTTTTAACAACCCTGTCAATCTGGGTAGCAAATTTCAAGGATCTCTGTTCCTGAAAATCTCCACTTCCAAGAAACTTACCATTAGCACAATACTTTGCACTCCGGTTACTCTGACCAACAAGAATCACCTCACACTTTTCCGCATTAAACTCCAGTTGCCACCTCTCAGGCCAGCTCTGTAGCTTATCTCTGTCTCTCTGTAAACTACAACATCCGTCGTCACTATCCACAACTCCAGCGACCTTAGTGTCGTCTACAAATTTACTAACCCACCCTTCTACGCCCTCATCCAGGTCGTTTATTAAAATGAAGAGCAGCAGTGGACCCAACACCGACCCTTGCGGTACACCACTGGGTACTGGTGCCTCGGATGAACATTTCCCATCAACCACCGCCTTCTGTCTTCTTTTGGCAAGCCAATTACTGATCCAAACTGCTATATCTCCCATAATCCCATTTCCCCACATTTTGTAAAACAGCCTACTCTGGGGAATCTTATCGAACGCCTTGCTGAAAACCAAATACACTAAGTGAACCGGTTTACTCTCATCTACCTGTTTGGTCATCCTCTCAAAGATCTCAATAAAAGTTGTGAGGCACGACCTACCCTTCACAAAACTGTGCTGACTATCCCTAATCAAATTATTATTTTCCAGATGATTATAACTCCTGTCTCTTATAACCTTTTCCAACATTTTAAGAACAACTGAAATAAGGCTCACTGGTCTGTAATTACCAGGGTTGTCTCTACTCCCCTTCTTGAATAGGTGAACCACATTTGCTATCCTCCAGTTTCTGGCACTCTTCCTGTGGACAATGACGATTTAAAGATCAATGTCAAAGGCTCAGCAATCTCCTCTCTGGCTCCCCAGAGGATCCTAGGATAAATCCCATCCGGCCCAGGGGACTTATCTACATTCACACTCTGCAGGATTTCTAATACCTCTTCCTTGTGAACCTCAATCCCACCTAGTCTAGTAGTCTGTATCTCAATATTCTCCTCGACAACATGGCCGTTTTCTAGGAGATTAATGTCGAAAGATATTCATTTAGTGCTTCCCCTGTGCCCTCTTCTCCACACACAACTTCCCACTACTATCATTGATTGGCGCTAATCTTACTCTTGTCATTCTTTTATTCTTTAAATACCTGTAGAAAGCCTCAGGGTTTATGCTGACCCCATCCACCAACAACGTCTCATGTCTCCTCCTGGTTCTTCTGAGCTCACTCTTTAGGTCTTTCCTGGTTGTCTTGTAATCCTCAAGCGGCCTAACTGAGCCTTCACATCTCATCCGAACATAAACCTCTTTCTTCATCGTGACCAGAGATTCAACTTCCTTCATAAATTGCAGCTCCTGCGCTCTACAGCTTCCTCCATGCCTGACAGGTGCATACATATGTTAGACACTCAGGAGCTTTTCCTTGATTAAGCTCCACATTTCTAATGTGCCCAAAACCTGCAGTTTCCTTCCCCATATGCCTAAATCATGCCTAATCGCATCGTAATTGCCTTTTCCCCAGCTGAAGATATTGCCCAGTGGTATGCATCTGTCCGTTTCTATCACTAAAGTAAACATAACAGAATTGTGATCGCTATCACCAAAGTGCTCACCTATTTCCAAGTCTAACTCCTGGCCGCGCTCATTACACAGTACCAAATCTAATGTGGTTTCACCCCTTATTGGCCTGTCCACATAATGTGTCAGGATGCCCTCCTGCACACATTGGACAAAAACGGATCGTACTATAGTGTTTCCAGTCAATATTTGGAAAGTTGAAGTCCCCCGTGACAACTACCTTCTCTGTCTCATTGCTATCGAGAATCATCTTTGCTATCCTTTCCCCAATATCTCTGGTAGTATTTGGATGCCGATAGAAAACTCCCAACAGCGTGACCTCTCCTTTCCTGTTTATAACTTCAGCCCATACTACCCCAGTTGATGAGTCTCCAAACATCCTCTCTGCAACTGCAATGCTGTCCCTTGACCAATAATGCCACTTTTACCATCTTCTCTGTTTAGATTAGATTAGATTACTTACAGTGTGGAAACAGGTCCTTATGCCCAACAAGTCCACACCGACCCTCCGAGGAGCAACCCACCCAGACCCATTCCCCTACACCTAACACTCGGGGCAATTTAGCATGGCCAATTCATCTAACCTGCACATCCTTTGGACTGTGGGAGGAAACCGGAGCACCTGGAGGAAACCCACGCAGACACGGGGAGAATGTGCAAACTTCACACAGACAGTCGCCCAAGGTGGGAATTGAACCTGGGGCGTCTGGCGCTGTGAGGTAGCAGTGCTAACCACTGTGTTACCGTGCTGCCTACTGTTCTTACTGAAACATGTAAATCCTGGGACCTGCAACAATCATTCCTGTGCCTGCTCTATCATGTATCCGAAATGGTCACAACATTGACGTCCCAGGTACCAACCCATGCTGCAAGTTCATCCACGTTATTTTGGATGCCCCTGGCGTTGAAGTAGACACACTTCAAACCAACACCTTGCTTGCTGGTGCCATCTTGCATCCCTGATACTGGATTTCAGATCTCCATACTCTCAACCTTTTGTATAGTCGAACTACAATTTTGGTTCCCATCCCCTTGCTGGGGATTAGTTTAAACCCACCCCCAATAGCCTTAGCGAATATCCCCTCCCCAGGATATTGGTACCCTTCTTGTTCAGCCGAAGACCATCCTGCTTGTGCAGGTCCCACCTACTCCAGAAAGAGCCCCAATTATCCAAGAATCCAAAACCCACCAGCCTCCACCATCCCTGTAGCTACGTGTTGAACTCCAATCTCTTCCTATTCCTCACCTCACTAGCACGTGGCACGGGCAACGAAACAGAGACAACAACTCTGTTCGTCCTAGCTCTAAGCTTCCATCCTAGCTCCCTGAATTTCTGCCTTAAATCCCCATCTCTCTTCCTACCTATATCGTTGGTGCTCGCTGGACCATGACCTGTGGCTGCTCCCGTTCCCACTGAAGAATCCCAAAAACACGATCAGAGATATTGGCACCTGGAAGGCTACACACCAACCGTGAGTCTCTTCCATCCCCACAGAACTTTCTATCTGTCACCTACGTATGGAGTCCCCAATGACTAGTGCTCTGCTCCTCTCCCCCCTTCCCTTCTAATCAGCAAGGATAAACACTGTGCCATAGCCCGGTGTCACACTGATTTCCCCTGGTAAGTCGTCCCCCACAATAGTATTCAAAACGGTATACTGTTGAGGGGAATGGCCACAGGTGAGCTCTGCAGTGCCTGCCAGTTGCACTTCCGTCCCTTGACTGTAACCATTTTGCCTTTTACTTGTACCTGAGGAGTGACTACCTCCCTGTAACTCCCCTCAATAACCCTCTCTGCCTCCCGAATGATCCAAAGTTCATACAGCTCTAGCTCCAGTTCCCTAACGCGGTTTTCGTGGAGCTGGAGTTGGGTGCACTTCCCGCAGATGTAGTCAGCAGGGACACTAGTCATGACTCTCACCTCCCACATTCGGCAGGAGGAACATTCAAATGCCCTCACCTCCATTCCCACGATTCTAAATTCCCAAAGAGACTGTTGAAAAAAAAACAAAGAATAAAAAAAAACCTCGTTATCTTACCAATCTTACATTACCCACACCTCAACCCACCTATCACACTCTCAGATAACATGTCTCCTCCTATTTGTCTCTGTACCGCCTCGGCTCAAAAGCCTCATTCCAAATGAAGAGCTCTGGCCTGAAACGTCGATTCTCCTGCTTCTCGGTTGCTGCCTGCCCTGCTGTGCCATTCCAAGTCCACAATCTCCACTCAGTGGCGAGGCAGTGGATTTGTGTTGGGGACTGAAGATAGAGGCCTCACTTTTGCACAGTTCAATTGTAGGTAATGTCTGCTCCAACAGGACATGATATCAGAGAAGTCCAGACAGTGTTTGACCTCGAGCGAACAGGGATTTGATGGTGATCACATCCACCTGTTGACCTGCTCCTTCGCAGAGGTGGAGGCTTGCAGATTTCCTGTCAAATTGTTGGTGCCTAAATCCCTTAACTTCAATCCTAGCTTCAGGCACAATCCACAGTCTGTGAGAGAGTCTTTCTCATTCTCTTGATTTTAAAAAAATTATAATATCAATTTCACAGCATATTAGAAGGGGTAGTTTTAATAAACAATCAGTCCACCATGATAAGATGAAGTCGCGCAATTTATCCGAAATAGAACTTGACCAGAGTTTGAACATGGAAGGAAAAGGCTCCGGCTGCAGTGGGAGAGAGTCGTTCACTTGTTGTGTGTGTGGACAAGGCTTCTGCACCCACCAGAGCTCACAAACTACAATTGTAGTCATATTTAAGTGAGACTGTAGACAAGTGATGATTCATTTCTCCATCTGAGCTGAAACCCCATGAAAGCAATGATACCAGGAACAAGCTCAATGTGTGGGAAGGGATACACTCCTTCTCTGACCCACTGCGACACCTGCTCGATCACAATGACGAGAAATCATTTCAATGACTGGATTGCGGAAAATGCGATAACACGTCCTGTGATTGGATTATCCAATACCATGCTCATACCCATGAAAAACCTTTCATCTGTCCAGAGTTCCGAAAATGTTATCATACCTCTGTGTAGTTGATGCATGGGAAATGTGCTCACACGCATGAAAGTCCTTTAGAACTTCTGGGGGCCTGGCGTCCGATCCACGTGCTCACCCAGAGGACAGACATCTTCAATTCCACAACTGTGGGACATGCTGCAAATGTCCGATCGACGTGAAGTCCCATCAACATTACTAACTGGTCTTTTCAACGCCCAGACCGTGACTAGTGTTGCAAATGCTCCTATGGATTGACATGGCATCGACGTATTCACAAAGAAGCGACCCTTCAAATGCTGAGATTGTGGTAATCACTATACAAGTTCCTTCGGATCGTTTAATCATGAACGTCTTCACATTGTGGAGAGACTATCAAATATCCGGTGTGTGGGATGTGCTCTCCAGTCCCTGCAGAACTGATGTTCCATCGATATTTTCACAAGTTGAGAGACACAATGAGGAGGTAATGAGCAAGTGAGAAACAGTATATTCTGTGAATGTGATCAGCTTGAATTCGCAGCTGGCATTTGTCAAGGTGCAGTATCGGAAGCTGCGAAATAAGGGTCTATGGTGTCAGGGGCAAAGTACTGGCAAGGCTTGAGTTTTGGCTGACTGGCTGAAACCAGTTGGGTGAAAGGGTCTTTTCCAAGATGGCAGTGTGTGCTTCAGCAAGAGTCATTTTTGGCACCACAACTATTCCCGTTATGCGTGAATGATCGGGTCAAAGGACCTGAGAGTTTTGTTGATATTTTGCAGAATACACAACAACAGGTGGAAGGACAGATGGTTTTGAGGAAGTGGGCAGGCTGCAGAATGACATGGACTTGATTAATGCATGCATAAAAAAATTGTTGCAGTTAGGACACTGTGTGGAAAAGAGAGGTCATAAAGTAATGGCATGATTAGAGGCATAGACCATTTTGTGACGGGGAAAGGCTTCAGAGATTCCTCGGTTAAAGGCACTTGAGAGACCTGGTTGAGGTTTCTCTTATGTTTAACATGCAGGTTCTGTTGGCCGTGAGGAGAGTAAATGCAATGTTGGCATTCATTCAAGCTAGTTAAGAACCAACTGCAGAGGTTTGCAACTGACGCGAGAAGAGGCTCCCGTCAGACGCATTTGGATTATCTGGAATAGCTTTTGCCCTCATGTCTAAGGGGAGATATATTATGAGTGGTGGATAGGAGGTTTACAATGGCTGACACAGTGGTGGCACTGCTGTCTTCCAGCCTCAGCAACGCTGGTTCAATTTCTTCATCGGGCGACTCTCTGCAGTTTGCACGTTCTTTCCGTGTCTCCGTGAGTTTTCTCCACAGAAGGAAAATACGTTGTTGATGTCATTTGGCCATGGGAAATGCAGAGTTACAGGAATTGGGTAGAGGTCTGAGCTTATGTGCAATGATCTTCGAATGTTTCATGGGTTCTTCTTGGGCTGATTTGCCTTTTCGCATATTGTCAGGATTCTATTAGAACAACGTTGATCGCAGGGATGAAGGACTTGTCGTCGAAGAATTTATTATTTAAAAAAAATCACAGTTTCCATGTAAACATGCGATCTCAAGTCAATCTCTTGAACAATATGAGGAGTGGAGGGGCATTCTTCAAAGGAAATCATGAAGGCAAAGCGAGCATATTAGATAGCCTTAGCACATAAATTTAAGGATAAAGTAAAGATATTTTATAAGTACATTCAGTGCTCGAGACCAAATCGGATCCCAGGAAGATGCAAGAGCTCACATTTGTCTTGTACCTCAGCAGATGGGAGAGACACTAAATGTTCATTTCACATTAGTGAAAGAAATGGAGGCTACAAACATTTATGTTTTGAAAGTAGTTCACATTGAAAAGAGGAAGTTCCGGAAGACTTGGAAAATATAAAGTTGGATATTTCTCTGGGATCTGATCTCGTGCAGCAAGGGCTTTGTGGGAAAACAGGGAAATAAACTGTTGGGCCCTTGGTAGAAATATTTGCATCACCTATTACTGCGAGTGATGTGCCCAATAAATAGAGTGTAGTTTTGTTGAGGAAGGGATGAATGGAGAAAACTGAAAATGATATACCTGTGACGCTTGCTAAGGTCGTGGGTAAGTTGTTGGAAGCAATTCTGAGCAATCGGATTGAAATGTATTTTGAGAGACGAGTAATGAATAGGGCTAATCAGTTTGGTTTTGTGCGAGGGAATTTCTGTCCCACAAACATGGTTGGGTTATTTGAGGACGTAACCAAGACCATTGATGATGATTAAGTGGTAAGCACTGTTCAGTTGGAATTTAATAAATCCTTTTAAAAGGTTCCACAAGGTTGATTAATTTTTAACATAGAATTCAACGTAAGCTTTACAATTAGATATAAAATTAATTTAATGGTAGAAGGCATGAACGGTGGTGGAAGGTAGTGTTCTGACTGGAGGACTGTTACCAGCTGTGTTCCACAGGGTTCAATACTGAGCCCACTTTCGTTTTTCATTCATACAAATGATTTAGATAAAAATGTATAAAACATGGTCAGTGAGTTTGCAGATGATATCAAGATTGGTAGTAGAGTGGACAGTACAAAAGATTGTGTCAGATTGTAAAAGTAGATTATCAGTAAAAACTACTGAAGTAATTTATTTGATTTATTTGATTTCGTCTTGCTAATCAAATGTTGGACCCGGCAGCTCGAACGAAATCAGAAGCACTGTGGTCAAAGCAAACGTTCACACTTGAGGAAATACCCGGGAATCAGGGTGATGTTCCTGAGCAATTGCCTGTGTGTGATGACATCACCCACATGAATACACGGCATTTGGGTTTGCGCAAACAGGTGATCTCGACAAAGAATGTGAATGTCTGTGGAGAAATCGAAAAGGAGATTTATCAGAACAGTCAAAGAAATGCGGAATATTATATCTAAGTTCAGGGTGGAGAAGTTGAAGTTGTTCTACAGAGATCAAAAACGATTCAGGTGTGATTTGTTCAACATACCAAGGTTTTAATACGTTTAGGAAGTTAGAGGAAGAGCAGCTATTCCCGTTTCATGGGAAACAAATTTATGATATTGTGCAAGAATTACTGCGAGTCAGAAGGTAAAACTTCCATGTTGCAATTGTCTTAGCGAATAAAGTGGCATTATTTAATCTTGATACATAATTTGGTTTCCGTGTTCGAATCTGTAAATCCTACTCTGACATGGTGTGAAATAATTTTGCAAAGGTCATCTTAGTCCGGGACTGAAGTTCAGAAAAGAATAAATATTTATGCTTTTTTTTGGAGCTTGCTGTGTTTACATTCTCCCTACCTCACTCTGTGCAGAAGGACTTAAAAGCTCCATTCCTGTCAGCGCAGGTGAGACATTCACAAAACCAGCAAATATTATCACCCACAATGCTTGACTTCAATTGTCACCACTTTGTGACACGGTACGTTTCATTTGCAAAGAAAGCACATTTATCCCCATGAAGCTTCCTTTGACCCTTTGTCTGCCCGTCCACTCAATTTGATCACTGCTGTTCTGATAAATTTCACCTCTACTCTCCTGTTGTTCTTCCGTAATTCGATGGAACCTCGATCCGAATCCTAACTTCATGCTAATTTCTGGTTGTTTATTTTACATCAATGACCAGACCAGAACAAACTTGCAGGAAATTGAATAACACACGAAAAAAAAATTAAAAATATCCTTCCAGAAAATTAACCGACTGCAGTGTCAGAATATGAGAAATGTCAGAGTGCAATTTCCTGGTGGGCGGCACAGTGGCACAGGTGGGCGGCACGGTGGCACAGGTGGGCGGCACGGTGGCACAGTGGTTAGCACTGCTGCTTCACAGCGCCAGAGACCAGGGTTCAGTTCCCGCCTCAGGCGACTGACTGTGTGGAGTTTGCACGTTCTCCCCGTGTCTGCGTGGGTTTCCTCCATGTGCTCCGGTTTCCTCCCACAGTCCAAAGATGTGCAGGGTCAGGTGAATTGGCCATACTAAAATTGCCCATAGTGTTAGGTAAGGGGTAAATGTAGGGGTATGGGGTGGGTTTCGCTTCGGCGGGTCGGTGTGGACTTGTTGGGCCGAAAGGCCTGTTTCCAAAATGTTTATTTAAAATTGTGACAATTCCCTGGGGAAGATCCTCCCTCAATCCACAAAAATGTATGCTGCCGAAAACTATTTCAGTTCAGATTGAAATGGCTCAGGGTACTTTCCATCAACCCAATGTTTCCTGCGCCAAGTCAATTGAACTGTATCCAGATGAGGTTAGAACTCCCAGCCTCTTCTCCCAATGCTCCCTATTCCATGTCAACAGAAGTTGCTCCAGCCGAGTTTGGAGCTCCCAGCCTGGGCGTTTCACGCGCCTCTCTGCGTTCATAGAGGATTGCATGCTCACGGACTTTGTCAATGGCAGATGGAGTAGAGATCCACGCCTTCATTCCACTCCCAATTTCCGATCGGATCTTCGCCACTGCACCACTAAATTTCTCTGATTCCAGACCTGGGAACCGGTGTGATGTGAGTGTTCAACAGTTATTACTATGTGGTCCCTCTGTACTGATAAAGTAACGATGTGAAACTTCGTTGTTTTTGAGACTTACATTTCAACAATTTGTCTACTATCGCCTGTACATTTAATCTTTCCTAGAAATCTATTGAACTCAGTCTTCAACATTCTCAATGATGGAATCTCCACAGCCAATGAGGGCATCGAAGATGACGATTCATTCCAATCTCAGTTCGTTGTCTTCTTGTGCATGTGGTGCTGTTCCTCGCCAATCTCAGCCATTGCATTTATTGCTTTTACTGTTGGGTTTTTCATGTGACCGTATAGTGGCTCATCCTCTGCATTGTGGCCGAAGCAACCTCCATTCAAATCCGAGTATCAGTAATGCGCATTTCTTCCATGTTACTTCACATAACCCTTGCAAAACAAACGCAGAAAGGAAACAATCAATTTTAATGTGAAAATACTCTCTAAGGTGATGATTTGTTTGCTTCAAACTTTATCTGCATCGAATCTCGGAGAATTTTCTCCCTTTCACAATCACTATTCTTCCTTTCCATCCCTCCTCCCATGTCTCTGGGGCATTGCACAAATTAACATTCACTTTCACATTGACACCGGTAGGTTAGTGTTGCAGCTGTCACTCTTGTTAGGTGAACATGCCCGAATACCACCATGAGGACCTTTAAGCCACTTTATGCAATCAGATAATGTGGTTGGTTATCAATCCTCATGTACAGTGTTTGATTTGCATGGAGGAGAAAGTGAGGTCTGCAGATGCTGGAGATCAGAGCTGGAAATGTGTTGCTGGAAAAGCGCAGCAGGTCAGGCAGCATCCAGGGAACAGGAGAATCGCCGTTTCGGGCATAAGCCCTTCTTCAGGAATTGATTTGCATGGACCAGAGTTCATTGGAGCACTGGGTTCATGAAAGGATACAGAACAATTTCGAGGGAAAGAGACTTTATTGGAAAAGACCAATGTTTGTGAATTCCCCACATTTATTTCAAGTCTTTATTCGTCTCTCACTAGAGTATTATGTACAATGCTGCAATTCACATAAACGATGCGATATGACAGCTGTGGAAACGGTGCAGAAGTGATTTGCCAATATATTGTCTGGAGTGAAGAACTTCAGCTATGAAAGAGTTTAGACAGACTGGCCTTGCTTTTGTGAGAGCAGGAGAGATTGAGAGGAGACAGTATTGAGATGTAGGAAATAATGAGGGGCATGGATTGGGTACACTGAACGAAAACCTTCCCTGTGATGGAGGGATCAATCAAACAGTAACCATAGATTTGAGATAAGGGTCATAAATGTTCGAGTAGCTGTACATAGAAAACTTTATCAGCTGGGGAGTGGTTGGAATCTGGACATCACTGTTTGTATATGTCAGAGCGGCAGAAATTCTCACAATTTTTAGAGATATTTAACTGTGAATTTGTAATGCTTAAGGCATACAACGTTAAATGATGGAAAATGGGATGAGGATAATCAAGCAGGTGTTATTAACAAGAACATGCGCAAGTAGCCTGCAGACTCAGTTAGCTCTGACATCCACCGTGTGGCGTTTGGTAACCTCAGTTGTCACGTGGGAGGCCAGGGTTCATTTTCCCGCTGGGGCGGCTCTGACTGTTTCAGGGTTTCAAGGTTTGTGTTAAGATCTGCAGTTCCAGTGAAGGGTGCAGATGGTGTGCGGATGTTTGGTGGTTTTGGGAAATTGATTGGCGGCCGTTTCCTCCAGTTTCTCGGTGATATCCTCAAGGCAGATGAAACTCGTGTGAAGCACTGCTGTCCTGAAGCATTTCGAATTGGTTTGATTTCCTTCCAACAGCTTTCAGTTGCTGGTTCTTGTCGTCCTTTGCATGTCCCAGTCTGTTGGGTCCAAATCAACAGTTTTTTGATGTAGTCATTGGATGAGTCTCGTCATTCTAGAAATTCTCTGGCTGCGCTTTATTTAGCTTGTCCTATTATTTTTGTGTTGATCCAGTCGAATTTGTTGTCCTCGTCATCGCTGTTCATTGCTACTCAGAACAGCTGGCTGTGTTGTTACTGGATCCTCCAGAAATACTTTGCAACATTAGATATTGCCGCAGATCCCTTGCCAAAATCAAGACGAGGAGGACATGACATGACCCAACACACCAATCACTCTACATTATAGGTAAAAAATGTCTCGGCACGTACAGGCAGACAACTCTGACCATTCGGATTTAGGAGAAAACATAAACCGAAAGCCACGTTTGACAACATTTCACCAAAAAATGGCCCAATACCCATCATCTGCAGTACACATTTGGACAAACAATGTTGTACGTAGTGACTGTAGGAAACATCATAAAGGACAGACAACTCACGATACGCATTCATGAAGATCAACTTGACGCAAAACACCACTGACAGGTGTCCTCAGTAGGTTGACTCATGACACTGAGTGTCGCTGATTCCGTGGCTCGAAGTTCGGTTGTGTGACAGTCTGAGCAATGGAGAGTGCGTTGCTGAAAAAGTACAGCAGGTTAGGCAGCATCCAAGAAGCAGGGGAATGGACGGTTCTGACATGAGTACTTCATCAGGCATTCGGCCAAAACGTCGATTATCATGCTCCTCGGATGCTGCCTGACCTTCTGTGTTTTCCAGCACCACACTCTCGATTCTGACCTCCAGTATCTACAGTCTTCACTTTCTCCTCCGTCTGCAGCAATATTTAATTCCTTGTGTGAGGGAACTGTTGAGATCACCAATGTAAAATTCGTTTGCTGATTGAGATATACAACCAGGTACGTAACCCAAAAGAGTGTTTATGTTGTTTTGAGTTCCCTGGCTGCTCAATGTGTGCTTCTGTGATCGCACAGTT
This sequence comes from Chiloscyllium plagiosum, assembly GCF_037043375.1. Lineage (NCBI taxonomy): Eukaryota > Metazoa > Chordata > Chondrichthyes > Orectolobiformes > Hemiscylliidae > Chiloscyllium > Chiloscyllium plagiosum. The sequence goes on from NW_028270151.1 coordinate 96,768,854, forward strand.
GGCAGTGCTCTGGGGAGCGGCTGCAGTTCTCTGCGTTCGGAACCTAGATGCTGTAGGTGCTGTGTGATTTGTTCTTGATTTGTGAAACAGTGACGGATCAACTGATATTGCAAGAAGGCTAACAGGCGTGGAAGGTATCGAGGTACTGGTGACATTTGATTAGAGATCACCGAAATCAAGGAGAAAAGAATTTTGAATTCTTTCGAGTCGTGATGAAGAACGACCAGGGAAATAAGTCACCAGCGGGTACAGTTTACAAGGGCACTCACAGGCACCTAAATGCGATATAAAACGTACAAAAATGACGTAGACAGATGAAGGATGGCAGTAATCATGGGTAACCTGACTTCCACTCCCCAGGTTCCCTAACTCCCACTGCCAGCCCCATTGTCAACAAATGTTAGCGAGCCATAAACATCAACGTCGTCCATTGGAACGATCCAAGTCTTTTCTAAATTTTCGATTAGGCTATTAGTTTCAGTTATTTTTCTTTCCTGGGAAACAATCTTTTTCATTGTCAGCATTCGGGAAGGAAGCCATCCTTTTTGTCAGGGAAAGAATATGATACTAAACTTTGTGCCGTGTATAATATTCTTCTGCGTCACATTTTTCTTCTACTTTCTCTCGATTTTAATAGTAATCTGTCTTTTGACTCTTCCGACCAAAGTGCATGACCTAATAATCCGGACATGAAACTGCACCTGAATAGTTTGTCCCCACTCCCCCTATCTATCTATATGCCTATGCATATTGCCATGATCTTATCATAACATGCGCTCCCACGAGTGTGTATTGTCAGCACATTTGGACAGTTTTCACACTGCCACTTGCTCCATGCTAGTAACAGAGAGATAATTGAACCCTTGAACATACCCAGTCTTGACAAGCCTCGGCTGTAAATACTTCTACACACTTGCTACACACTGAATGTGAGAACATCCTCCTCATTTGTTTCTTAAGAGGGTAACGCCTTCCCCTGAGATTGGGATCACTGGTCCTGCACAATTCTGGATATAAACAAGAGCATGACAAACTTTTAAAGTAAAACATAATCTCACTGGCGTTTCCAGTGCAAGTTCTGAGTTTTCTTTTTTGACCTCTGTTTGAACAAACTGTCCTGATTATCACATTATTATTGACAATGACACATTTGCTTCACAGGTGCTTCAGTGCCTGTGATTAAAGTGGAGCTGAAAAGCGCAATAGAAGTGCATCTTTATTCCTCGAACATTGCCGTGTTATTAATCTCTCTGCTCATGAAAAGGGATCCTTCATATTCATTCTATCTCTCATCAATACCGAGCATGTTTCCCTCACAGTTGATTTTAAATGTTTTCTTGTTGGAAGAGTTATCGCTGCAACTCCAGAAAACCCGCCGAAACAACTCGATATGTTCTCAGGTCTACTCATTTCTTGACATGCAGGAAACTTGCGTTCTGAACAAGAAACGGACCTGACTCAAAACGGACCTGTTTCTCTAACCACAGATGATAAAAAAAAAACGCATGGGATATATGTAGGTTTCACTGACTTTATTTGAAACAAATTGTCTTTTTCCATTAAACGTCTTCACTCCTCGTTCTCTGGTCAATTACCTTGGTCAGAGGCAGCAGTTCCTCCTGACGATTAATCCGCCCATCCACAGCTCTTTCTCCCACATCATTATAAACGTCCTCAAGAAATTTCCCATTAATCTTCTTTGCTCCAATCAAAACATTCCCAGGGTCGTGAATCTCTGTACATGGTGAAAAGCAGAATTGTGAAAAGATTCTGGGAAAATGTTGCCAATTGTCAAGTGGGAAAACTGTCAACAAGCAAAACAGAAATCCCAGACTCGAGCTTTCGGAATCTTTAGATATTCCTTGGGCCGCGGATTCAGTGGAAAATGAAGGGTGAAATGGCCGACTGGGCAGAGACAGTTTAGAAATCTTTCCGTTCTTTCGGAGGCCGGTACATTGACTCTGATATTCTCCGGACATGAAATGATCTATGATAGTGAAGGATTCTCGTTCCTGCGCGTCAGGATGTCAAATCTCATCTCAGCTCCAGGGCAATTCGAAAACACGGGAAGAGATAGGACACTGAAAGGCTGGAAGTGAGACAATCCCGGTTGGCGGATAACTGGTTCCGGTGTCATGGGTGCGTCTATAAAGGGTGGGATCAGACTATTCCCATGACTTCACCGTGAATTTCCCTGGATTTATTTAGGAAAAATGCTAATTAAGGATAATTGTCAATATGGGAGGGGCAGGCTGCAGCTTGCATTCGGGGGTCATTGAAGCCGTTGGCTCATTAGTCTCTGTGACGATGTAAGTCAGTGCGTTCGGCTCTTCACTGACAGGTTGCTGTTCTCCTACGACCCAGGAACAGAGCGACAGCTGTTCTCACACCATCTGTTTTTTTTGTGCGCACAGTTTTGGGTTTTTACCAAGGTCAGGAAAATGTTTCTCAGAAGGCTCAAAGGGAGAAGTTCCCCGTTTTAGGTGAGCTGTTTCCCGGTGACATGTATGTGTTTGCAAAGCATGAGATCAGACTGTTCCTACTGTCCACAATGAATGCCCCAGGATTCATTTTGGAAACTTTAACCAATTGAGGACAATTTTCATTCTGCAAAGGGCAGGCGAAAGCTTGAATTCACTGACAGTCTGCTTTAGGAGATCCTGCAAGGGGCCTGCTACAAGGGACTACCTAGTCTCTGTGGAGCAATTAGTCCTCTCGTTTCGCTGTTAACCGAGAAAGTGTACACACGCATGGAGCGGCAGGTGTTCTTATCCATCCGACTCATTTGCTGTGCACTTTCGGGTTTTTCATAGGGTTAAGGATATGTATCCAAACGGAAAGCAAATCCAGTGAGGAGCCACAAATGCGTTACTGTATTGTTGACTGGCTAGTGAAGGGTTGTGGACACTCGGAATCTAAAACAAAAACAGAAACTGATGAAGGAACTCGGCAGGTTTGCCAGTACCTGTCGGAGAAAACAGAGTTCAGAGAAACTCCTGGAGAAGCTCTGAATCGTTGTCTCCATTTGTCTCTCCCCAGATGCTGCCAGATCTGTTTAGTTTCTCCTGCCATCTCTATCTTTCTTTTTAACTGAATGACCATTTCAACCACCGAGATTGATTACACAGACCAAACATGTCCTGACATTTAACCCTGTCGAAACTGTGGTGATTGAATTCAAACAAACCGAACAATGATTGCCTGGCCCTCAGCTCCACAGGGAGGGAGTACTTGAAACCAGTTTAGTAGCACGCTTCTGCAGATGTGGCCATGTAGTTTAGGCGATGGGCGTTAAATGCAATGTGGATTCCTCATTCAGTTAAGCATTTTGCTGACTGTGATTGAAAGCTGAGAGTTAACTTGAAGAGTGCTTGTTCTCTGCTTTCTTGTTTGAAATTCAGGATTAGGTGAATTGCGTAAACTCAAATAAGGAGCGTTAAGAATCTGCAACCAGGATGGAAAAGACAGATAACTCCAGAGCAGGTTAGACCCATTTAGTTGTACACTTCCATGACTGAATACATTTGCCCCTCTGAACCAATTGACGCCAAATGAGATAAGAACAGTTCAGGGGATTGTGTTGGACTGGTGCAGACATATGGGCCAAAGGATATTATTGTGCTAGACACTTCCATGGCCAGCTGCGAGGAGGTCATTTTGTCAAGTGACAGGGCATTCTTTGCTAAATGTCGCTCGGCGAGGAAGAGGTCGAAGCTACTCTCCCCTGATCTTTCTGTCCGTCATGGTATTCATTGGGACATTTCAATTGGTAATAACTGTTGCGGTGCATATTTGTGGAATCAGTCTATATGATAATGAGGACAACGAGACTGTGATGTTGCATTACCCAGCAGAGAGCAAGCCCTTGCAGCTTACAATCCCTGGCTCTGCTTTTGAAATAAAGATTACTTTCTCGATGTGCCTGTGTTTATATCAAACAGCTCATTGACATTGGGACTAGACGTTCAGAGGAAGCGGGAGGTGTGACAGCGACAGAAACAGAACAAGACGAGACATGAAAGTGTTTAGATTTTGCCGTGTGCCCGTTGTTTTTAGGGAGGAATGTCTGCTGGGCGCCAACCTGTCAGGTCCCAGGAGCCAGAGGGCTGGTTTTGGTGGGATTTGTGTTATTGAAAGTTTCACATGAGAAGCGTTTGGGACCATTTCAGCTCAGGATCCATTTCATATCGCGGCTCACAGCAACGGTGCATATTTTTTTGGCAAGTGCCTTGTATTCTACTTAAAGCCTCCTTTCTCCGGAGATACTTGTAGACATAAAGCACATGGAATGGGTATAATCCTGAGGACTCTGACACTATCGGGGAATGAGCCTGCGTGACTCCCTCTGTATTTGAACATGAGAATACGTTCCTCAAAGGGGTTACAACAGTGTGACCAGGTCAACCTTCAGTACCATTGTTATGTCATTTCAGATCACATAGACAATTTCATTGCAGAAAACTGGGACTAGAATAGATGGATGCCTGATAACGTACGGTTCACGATGGACGAATGGCCCTTCACAACTCCTCCCCCACAAGCTTTTTAAACTCGAGGCCAGAGAGAAACTGACCTAATGAGAAAATCGCTTCACAACCTTCCAGAACCTTATTATTGTCCATTCTACTACCAATTTTGCAAACTTACTTACCATGCTTTCTATCTTCCTACCTACATCATTTATTTAAATGAAAAATAAAATGAATGTGCGCTCAGCCAATGGGATACCATTGGTAACAGTCCTCCAGTCCGAAAACTGCCTTCCACCACCATTCTCAGCATCCTGCTATCGAACTAATTTTATATCTAATTGGAATCCTTACATTTAACCTATGCGATTTAACTTTATGAATTAGTCAACCGTGTGGAACAATGTAAAAGCTTTTATTAAAGCCCAAGTGAGCAAACTCTACCATTATGTCCTCATTGATCTTCTTGGTTACGCCTTCAAAAAACTCAATCAATTTTGTGCAAAGACAATGCTGATTATCCCGATTCATTCCTTGTATCTAAAAATTCAAATAAATCCTATCGGTAAGAATTGCATCCAACAACTTACCCACGACGATAACCAGACACACAGGTCTATCGATCCCAGACTTCTCCATGAATTCCTTTCTAAACAAAGGCACAACATTAGCCATCCCCCAGTCATTCGGCGCCTCACTCGTAATAATAGATGATAAAAATATTTCTACAAAGGGCCCAACAGTTTAATTCCCTAACTTCCCACAGGTTTCCGGGATACAGGAGATCAGATCCCAGAGAAATATCCAACTTTATAGTTTCCAGGTCCTCCAGCACTTCCCTTTTTCAATGTGAACTACTTTCAAAACATCAGTATTTTGGTGTACCCGCCATTTCGTTCTCCACAGTGTAAACTGACGCGAAATGAACATTATATGTTTCTCCATCTGCTGAGGATCAAGGCATAGGTGAGCTTTTTCATCTTAAAGTGGTCCTATTTCGTCTCAATTTCTTAATGTATAATCTCTTTAGATTATACTTAACTTTATGGTCTGAGGCTATTTAATATTCTCCATTGACCTTTATGATGTCCTCCTCAAGAATGTCCCTCCACTCCTTATATCGTTCAAGACGTTCACTTGAAACCATGCGTTTATATGGAAGGTGTCACCTCGGTTAAAAAAAACTCTTATGAAAAGGCCTAAATCCCTGTACTCAACGTTGTTCTAACGGAATACCTAAAATGTGAAAAACGGAGATTTGAACCAAGAAACCCCCACTAATCATGCGAAGGGAATCGTACCCAACTCACACCTCTACCCAATTCCTGTAACTCTGAATTTCCCATGACGAAAGAACGTCAGCTACACATCTTTAGTCTGGGGAGGAAACGCAGGCTGAAATGGACAGGATGTCCCAACTCCAAATTCACATTCGTCCAATGTAGATATTGAATAAACATCGAGGAGGCTGCAAGACATTAGTACTCACCACTGAGTCAGCCAATATATACCTCCTATCCACCATGCAAAACATACCATCACTTAGATATGGGGCCAAAACCTTCTCCCAATGTTCCAAATGCAATGGTCCAGAGCCTCCTATTGACTGAGGCCTAAACCTCTGCCCGTGCTTTTTAATTTGCTTGAACAGAACGCTGACATTGTATTTGCCTTCCTAAACACCAACTGAAACTGCATGCTAAACATAAGAGAAAATTGAACTTGGAATTCTTTCTGCTTTCAGAAAATTGTCTATGCCTCTACTCTTTCCACCAAACATATGACCTCATATTTTCCACAAAGTATGGCAACTACAACGTTTTTCGAAGCACTCACTCCGTTCAAGTCATTCTGCAGCATGCCCGCTTCATCAATAAGATCTGGCCTTCCACCTATCATTGTGTCTTCTTCAAATGGAGCAACAACACCCTCAGTTCCTTTGAATGGATCATTCATACATAATAGCTGTGAATAGCTGTGGCGCCAACCCTGACTCCTTTGAACTCCACTAGTCACGGGCTGCCATCCTGGAAGAGACCTCTTTACCCAACTGTCTGACTTCTGCCAGTCAGCTAAGCCTCAATCCATGGCCTCTTATTTAGCAGTTTGCCATACTGCACCTTGACATATGTCTATGGAAATTCAAGCCGGTCACCTCCACAGGCTTGACTTCGTCTCATTTGCTCATTAACTCCTCAAAGCATTCTAATATATTTGTCAAATGTGATTTCTCCTTGACAACCTGTGCTAATGCTTCACGTACTCTGTAATCCCATCCTTCCAATGACCTTCGATACTGTGTTTAACACAAAGCAGATTTTTTTGGTTGTTATCTAGAATATTAAAACTTTGCTTTCAGATCTGAATGTGAAGAACAAAATTCAATCGGTGTTGAGATATGTAAACTCTCCGCTGTCTCAGTAGGGTCGATGAGTGAGTGAATTCCATCCCTCTGTGGGATCCCTCTACTCTCTCAGCAGGGTCGATGAGTGACCTAACTGTTTTTCTCACATGGAGCAGGTAAATGCTTGCTGACAACTGCAAAACAGATGGTGTGCTGAGAGTTGAGATGATTGTTTGAACCTATTCCTGGAATAAATTCACTTTAAACGTCTCCCACAATTCGAAAATATCGATGGGACATCAGTTCTACAGGGACTAGAGAGCACATCCCACAGACATGTTTGAAAGGTCTCTCCTCAATGTGAAGACGTTCATGATATACTGTCCCCAGGAACGTTTATCGTGATTAATGTCTATATTCAGTGTCAACACGTTGATGACACGTTTCTATTCAGGGAAGAGTGCAGCACTTCCCGCAGTCAGGGCATTTAGAAAGACCTGTTAATACTGTGTGAAAGGTGATGAACCATCCGGTCGCACGGACATAACAGCACGTCCCACAGATTTGGAACTGGAGATGTCTCTCCTCCGGGTGAGCACGTGGATCACACGTCAGGTCTCTTTGATTCTTAATGGACTCTTATTTATGTGAGCATATTTCTCAAAAATGAAGCACATAGAGGGTTGATAACATTTTCCAAAGTCCGGAGAGATAAAAGGTTCCTCATTAGTATGAGCGAGGTCTTCGGTTCTCCAATCGCTGGATGTTTTAAAGCATTTTCCGCAGTTCAGGCATTGAAATAGTTTCTCATCATTTTGAACGAGTAGGTGACGCAGCAGGTCAGAGACAGAGTGAATCCCTTTCCACACTCTGAGCAGGTGAATGGCTTGTTCCTGGTATCATTGCGTCCACGGAAATTCAACTCAGACAGGGAGTGGATCCCCACGGTTCCCCAGTCTTTCCTCAGTATGATTGAAATTGAGCTTTGTAAGGTCTGATGACAGGTGGAAGCCTCGTCCACGCACACAATAAGTAAACGATTTATCTCACACTGTAACCAGAGCTTCTTCATTTCATGTTCGAAATCTGATCAAGTTGTATTCGGGATAAAGTGTGCAGCTTCATCAGATTATGTTGGAGAGGTTGGTTTGTAAATCTTACCCTTCTAAAATCCTGCAAAACTGATGTTATCCAAAAAAGAGAGTGTGAAACCGTCTTTCACAAGACTCTAGATTCTGTCTGAAGATAAGGTCTGAAGGTAAGGGATTTTCGACACGAAGAATTTGAAGAGACATTTGTCAGAATCTTTTATGCACACAGCCTCTACCACAGAGACCAGCGGGTCAGCAGGTGGATATGAACACGATCACCTCCCTGTTCCCTCCAGGTCAAACACTGTATTGACTTGTCTGCCATCCAGTCCTGATGGAGCAGACATTTCTTACAATTGAATCATTGCAAAACTGAGGCATCTGACTTCAGTCCCGAACTCAAAATCCACTGCCTCGCCACTGAGTTAGAAGTGTGATATTGGAAGAACACAGCAGGGCAGGCAGCATCCAATGAGCAAGACAATCGATGTTTCGGGCACCATCAGGAAATAGGCTTGTGAAGCGAGGTGGTAGAGAGACAAATGGGAGCGTGTGTGGCTGGGACAAAGTAACTGAGAGTGTGATAGGAGGATGGATGTGGGGGTAATTATTATAGGTCGCAGCGCAGGGTGGAGCAGATAGGTGGGAAGGAAGATGGACAGACAGGACAGTTCATGAGAGCGGCAGAAGCCCTGGACCTGAATGAACTTGGCTGTGTGGGAGGGAGAGTTGACATGTTCGGCCAGGGGCCAGTGGTGTTGTTTGGTGCGGGTGTCCCAGAGAAGTTTTCCGAAGTGGTCTGTAATTAGGCATCCGATCTCCTCAGTGTCGAGGAGACTGCAAAGGGAACAAGGGATACAGTAAATGACATGCGTGGAAATGCAGGTGAAACTCTGATGGACATGGAAGGGTCCTTTGGGGCCTTGGACAGAGTTGAGGGCGGAGGTGTTTTGCAAATCCCCTGTTGGAATGAAAAGTTTGCTGGGAGCGGATGGGAGGGTGGTTTGGTGGGGGCGTGCACCATCAGGAAGTCGAAGAGGGAATGATATTTACAGAAAGTCGGTAGGGGTGGGGAGGGAAACATATCTTAGTTGGTGGGTTTCATTTGCAGCTGACGGAAATACCGGAGGATGACATGATGTCTACAGAGGGTGTTGGATTTTAAAGTGATGTAGAAGGGAGTTCCGTCCTCGTCTCAGTTGGAGGAATGAGTTTTGGGAGCGGAGTTGAGGGAAGTGGATGACATGAGCTGTAAGGCATTATCGACTAAGTCCTAGGAGAAAATGCCTCGCCACTGATTCAATCTCCTCCCTGGTAATTGTCTGAGTCTGAACAGGCACGTCATAACCATGGTGACATACTTCACTTCCTGATGTGTTTTTAACCACATATCCCCAACATCACCATGTCAGCCGACTTGCATTTCATTAACATCATTAACTCTTACGCGTCTCTGCTCTTCTGCAGCTCAAACTCTAATCCATTCGTTTGGAAGTCACGGTCATAATACACTTCCATCCGTCCATTCAAATTCCCTCCCTGCTGTTGTGCTCGTGATGCAAGGAATAGGGAGAGAGTGGAGTTGAACACATGGCTACAGGGATGGTGCAGGAGGGAGGGTTTTGGATTCCTGGATAATTGGGGATCTTTCTGGGGTAGGTGGGACCTGTACAAGCAGGACGGTCTTCATCTGAACCAGAGGGGTACCAATATCCTGGGGGTAAATTCGCTAAGACTATTGGGGTGTGTTTAAACTAATCCAGCAGAGGGATGGGAACCAAAATTGTAGTTCACGTATCGAAAAGTTTGAGAGTAGGGAGGTCCAGAACAAGTTTCAGGGTCGCAAGATTGCAAGACGTTGGTTTGGAGTATGTCTATTTCAACGCCAGGAGCATCTGGAATAAGGTCGATGACCTTACAGGATTGGTTGGTACCTGGGAATTCGGTGTTGTGGCCTTTTTGTAGACATGAATAGAACAGTGACATGAATAGTTGCTGCAGATTCCAGGATTTAGATGTTTCAGTAAGAACAGAGAAGAAGGTAAAAGAGGGGGGACCTGTGGCAGTGTTGGTCAAGGACAGTATGACAGTTGCAGAAAAGATGTTTGGGGACTCGTCAACTGAGGTAATATGGGCAGAAATTAGAAACCGGAAATGAGATGTCACCCTGTTGATAGTTTTCTATAGGCGTCCGAATAGTTCCAGAGATGTAGAGGAAAGGATAGCAAAGATGATTCTCGATAGCAGTGAGAATGACAGGGTAGTTGTTATGGGGGATTTCAACTTTCCAAATATTGACTGGGAACAAACATAGTGCGAGTACTATAGATGGGTCAGTTTTTGTCCAATGTGGACAGGAGGGCTTTCTCACACAGAATGTAGACAGGTCAACAAGGAGGGAGGCTACATTAGATTTGGTACTGGGTAATGAGCTCGGCCAGTTGTTAGACATGGACGTATGTGAGCACTTTGGTGATAGCGACCACAATTCTGTTATGTTTACTTTTGACATAGAAATGGATAGGTGTATACCACTGGGCAAGAGTTACAGCTGGGGGAAAGGCAATTATGATGCGATTAGGCCAGATTTAGGAAGCATAGGATGGAGAAGGAAACTGCAGTGGATAGGCACATTAGAAATGTGGAGCTTATTCAAGGAAACGCTACTGTGTTTCCGAGATAAGTATGTACCTGTCAGGCAGAGTGAAAGCTGTCGAGAGCGGGAGCCGTGGTTTCCGAAGGAAGTAGACTGTCTGGTCAAAAGGAAGAAGAAGGCTTATGTTAGGATGAGAGGCGAAGGCTCAGTTAGGGCGCTTGGGGGTTACAAGGTAGCCAGGAAAGACCGAAAAAGAGACCTCAGATGAGCCAGGAGGCGACATGAGAAGTTTTTGGCGGATAGGATCAGGGTAAACACTAAGGCTTTCTATAGGTATTTAAGGAATACATGAATGACGAGAGTAAGATTATGGCCAATCAGCAATAGCACTGGAAAGTTGTGTGTGGAGTCAGAGGAGATGGGGAAAGCACTAAATGAATACTTTTCAACAGTATTCAGTCTAGAAAACGACAATGTTGTGGAGGAGAATACTGAGATACAGAGTACTACACTAGGTGGGATTGAGGTTCACAAGGAGGAGGTATTAGAAATCCTGCAGAGTGTGAAAATAGATAAGCCCCCTGGGCCGGATGAGCTTTATCCTAGGATCTTCTGGGAAGCCAGGGGGAGATTGCCGAGCGTTTGGCATTGAACTTTAAATCGTCATTGTCTACAGGAATAGTGCCATGCGACCTGAGGATAGCAAATATGGTTCCCATGTTCAAGAAGGGGAGTAGGGACAATCCTGTTAATTTTAGATCAGTGAGCCTCACTTCAGTTGTTGGTAAATTGCTGGAAAAGGTTATAAGAGATAGGATTTATAACCATCTGGAAATGAATAATTTGTTCAGGGATAGTCAGCATGGTTTTATGAAGGGTAGGTCGTGCCTCACAAACCTAACTGATTTCTTTGAGAAGGTGACCAAGCAGGTAGATTAGAGTAAACCGAATGATGTTGTGTATATGGATTTCAGCAAGGCGTTCGATAAGGTACCCCACAGTAGGCTATTGCACAAAATGCGGAGGAATGGGATTTTGGGAGATGTAGCAGTTTGTATCAGTTATTGGCTTGCTGAAAGAAGACAGAGGGTGGTTGTTGATGGGAAATGTTCATCCTGAAGTCCAGTTACCAGTGGTATACCGCCAGGGTCGGTATTGGGTCCACTGCCGTTCGTTATTCTTTATAAACGACCTGGATGAGGGCGTAGAAGGGTGGGTTAGTAAATTTGCAGACGACACTAAGGTCGGTGGAGTTGTGGATAGTGATGAAGGGTGTTGTAGTTTACAGAGAGACATAGGTAAGCTACCGAGCTGGGCTGAGTGGTGGCAAATGGAGTTTAATGCGGACAAGTGAGAGGTGATTCCTTTTGATCGGAACAACCGGAATGCAAAGTATTTTGCTAATGGTAAATTTCTTGGTAGTGTAGGTGATCAGAGAGATCTCGGTGTTCAGGTAGAGAGATCCTTGAAATTTGCCACCCAGGTTGACAAGTTTGTTAAGAAGGAGGAGAAAGTGAGGTCTTCAGATGCTGGAGATCAGAGCTGAAAATGTGTTGCTGGAAAAGCGCAGCAGGTCAGGCAGCATCCAGGGAACAGGAGAATCGACGTTTCGGGCATAAGCCCTTCTTCAGGAATGAAGGGTTTATGCCCGAAACGTCGATTCTCCTGTTCCCTGGATGCTGCCTGACCTGCTGCACTTTTCCAGCAACACATTTTCAGCTCAAGTTTATGAAGAAGGCATACATGTTTTAGCTTTTATTAATTGAGGGATCGAGTTCTGGAACCATGAGGTTATGCTACAGCTGGACAAAACGCTAATGCGGCCGCACTTGGATTATTGTATACAGTTCTGGTCACAACATTATAAGAAGGATGATGAAGCTTTGGAAAAGGTGCAGAGGAGATTTACTCGTATGTTGCATGGCATGAAGGGAAGGTCTTACGAGGAAAGGGTGAGGGACTTGTGGTTGTTTTCGTCAGAGAGAAGAAGGTTGAGAGGTGAATTAATAGAGACATATAATATAATCAGAGGGTTTAGATAGGGTGGACAGGGAGAGCCTTCTTCCAAGAATGGTGACGGCGAGCACGAGGGGGCATAGAATTAAATTGAAGGGTGATAGATATAGGACAGATGTCACAGGTAGTTTCTTTACTCAGTGTGTAGTAAGGGTATGGAATGTTTTGCCTGGAACGGTAGTATATTCGCCAACTGTAAGTACATTTAAGTCGTCATTGGACAAGCATATGGACGTACATGGAATAGTGTAGGTTAGATGGACTTCAGATTGGTATGACAGGTTGGCGCAACATCGAGGGCCGAAGAGCCTGCACTGCGTTGTAATGTTCTATGTTCTATGGTCGAACTCCCACTGCTTCTATTCAAGGGTGCACTTGCGTTCTGTTCACTGTTTCATTGTGCATTATCTGAATGGCATTTTTACGAACGCCCATTTTCGTAAACGTGCACTGCGGCCTTCGCATCTTAATCTTTCCACAAGGGCTCCCACAGGGTGGAAGGTAAGGAGTTGCAGGTTATTCACCCAATGATGTAATCCTGAGGTCTTCCAATACCTCTCCTGCATGTCGGAGTACTCAAAACAAGGGTTGCTCACCCATCACCGGGCAGCTAAATTTCAAAATTTTCATCATTTTCTACAAATCTCTTGACTGTCTTCCCTCTATCTATCACTGTCATGTCCTCCAGCCCACTCAAGAGCAAATAGAGCTGGTCAATATTATGCAACCCAGCCAGCGGACACGACACCCAAGATTATGTTTTAAAGTGCACTCTCAGATATTCTGCATTCCCTCGAATTCCAAGCTCCGGAGCATGTTCGATTTGAACTGTTTCACGTTTGGTGCCTAAAAGTCACCTGCCAAGGCCATAAATTATGAATTCCCGTGGCAACGTAAATTGCACCAGGCAAAAGGAAAGGAATTATTCACCAAGTGATTAAGAAAACCTGCAATACATGCTGAAATCAAGGGTAATGAGCTGGTATCAATACTACATCGTGCATTTTATATAAAAGAAGCATGAAAGCTTTTACTTTGTGTGAGTTTAAACAAATGTTGATCCCTGTCACATTATTAGATATTGGGAAGCTGACAAAGTGTTATATCAAACACGTGATCAAAGAAGTGGGTTTCAAGTCGTATTTTGTCACACAAAACGAAGCTTGTATCACAAAACTGAGATGACCGAAGTTTTTCTGCTAGAGGTCATCATCTTTTGTCAGTCTCAAAACGCTTCATATGTTAGTGCTGCCATAGCTCAGTGGTTCGAGCCCGGAGTTGTAACCTCGATTCACACTACAACCTTGCTGAATTTTTTTGCAACTATTGCAGCAAGCATCCGAAGGTGCGTTCTCCATGTTGTTAGGAATTATTTTTGAAGGAATAGCTGGAAGTCATTTTATAGGCAGACCCCACCCCCCCACCCCCCCCCCCGCCCCAGGCTCCATTTGTTTCTGTTTGGAAGTCCACATACGTGTTTTTCCTTCGAGGAACATGAGGATGACAAGCTTCTGATGCGAATAATGCCTTCATTTGGCAGGAAGAACAACGTGATTCATGAAAAGCAGAAAAGAAACGGTGAAACAATGGGGGACGAAAACGTACAGGGATGCGGTTGAATGCTTCTGTTCCTTATGTCGAGACAGTAATCTGCTGGAATCCAATTAAACAGGCAGGAAGTTGGAAGAACACAGCTAGCCAGGTTGCCTCAGAGTTGGAGAAGTCAACGTTGAGCAGGTACCAATTATTGCCGATTGGGACAGTCCTTGAGGTATAGCCTCCCGCCTGTTTACCCCTCTGCTTATGTAAACAGAATCGGTTTTAAAGCGAGTCATGAAGAAAGAAGAGGCCAAACGGGTCAATTCCTCATTTTATGGAAGTTGGGCTCTCCTGAGGCCTTTGTCACTTTCAAAAGATGTCTCTGTATAGTTCCCTCTATGGGTCAAAATGAGGTTCAGTTCTCCCGCAGTTCATGAACAAAGTTGACGGTATCTGACTTCAGTCTCATTCACTGGTTCATTTGAGATTAAAACTTTGCAGGGAAAGTCTCATTCAGATGAACACTTCAGACGTCAGGCTGTGGGCCAATTATTGGAAAATGGAAACGAGAATATTTGGATGTTTGATGACTGCCACTGACATAATGTATTATTCTGTGCTCTAAAAGCACGGTGTCACAAACGCTCTTTTTTGGAAGGAATTTCTCATCGCAGGAAAATAAACCTATGCTGTTAAGAGAAGAAGCAATTGCACATGCCGTCCTTCCTAGTCGACTAGTGGTTACCATACAGCGCTTTCACCGCTGTGGTTTGGATTAATTTCTTGGTCAGGGAATCTGGGTTTATTGTTCCTGATAAGGGCAACAACATAAGTCGAGCGTCTTTGACATTTTAAATGCGTCCGCATGTGCCTTGAATAATTGTACAGTACCGCAAGGTGGCTCACTGGTTCTCACTGCTGCCTCACAGCGCCAGAGATATGATTTGCCGACAACTGGGTCGACTGTCAGTAAGGTGCCTTATTCAGGAGCAAATGAAGAGAAAAAGGGTAAGGAATTGTTCTGTGAGGGTTAATTCCAGGAGGATTTGTGTGCATTTGTTGCATCGAATATGCAATTTCTGAACTGTAGGCATTCCATGTTCCCTTATTGTGTTGCTTTAGCACATGTTCAGACAGGGGAGAAAAGTGAGGAAAAACAGTCACGACCCAATCAGTGATTGATCCATTGTGCAACAACCAACGGATTCACTTTTGACTGAACGAGCTCCCATTTTCTCTACATTGGTAATGGTAGTATACAGCATTAGAGCGGGTTTTCATGTGTTGTTTTGGCCCCAGCATCCTTTCTCAACATGGACTATACTGGGACATAAATAGATGATAAAAGACATGGATGGCGATGACTGGAATGAAAAGACGTCAGGAAGAATGGACAGCGTTTACTTGGAAACAGAATAATGGAAAGGAAGCCAACGATGTAGTGGGGGAAAATGCCATTTGAAAAAACAAAGCGGGGTTTCATGGGATGGTGGAAAAGACGAATAGATCATGTGGCGTGAAACCAGGTAAAACTGAGTTGTGTCCGTATAGAAGGTTTCTAGGCGATGTGAATTTGGTGAGAGTAAACAGGAGGGAAATTCCCTCATTCGGATGGATCTATATCTAGAGTATAGAACTTGAAAACCAGCAATGAATGATAAAGAGAAGTTTGGAGCTCGCATTCTTTTTCTTTCTACAGCTATTGAATTCGAAAATGCTTACTTTTTCTCAGGAAAAAAATATTCAGAAGTTGATTCTAAAATATTTGTAAAGATGCGTGCAGACACACAAGGAGTGAATTTCACCGGGACAGGGAGTCTGGGCGGCCAGAATGGGTACACGTTACATGCACACTCTCTAATTGGTTAACGTTAATTGGAAAGAAACCTCATAACACCTGCAACTGAGCACGACTAAGTGTAGAATGAGCTGATTGTGAGGAAAGCTTTAGCAGCTTGTTCTACGTGAACTTCTATAAAATGTAAAGGAACTGAGCTGTTTGTGTTAGCTCAGCATTAAAGGAAGCCGGTTAGCACAGTCTGCTGCATAACTGGTTTATGATATAAAGTGATGCCAACAGTGTGGGAATAATTCGCGCAATGTATCAGCATACCTTCAGGATCCTGATCTCCCCATTCAGCTAATACTTTAGGAGATGGCGAGAATCAAAGTGAAACTACACTATCGTGAGTTGGAACTGACCTGCCGATGTGATGCACCTTTGTTCTTTCATCTGTCGCATTAGAAACTTTGGCTGCAATCACAGAGAAAGGAGTGAGTCCATTTGCTGCTCACTCATCTCCCGCAACCAAATCTAGTGACAAGACACGAAAATAATTCCTGCTTGAATTCTGTAATCTTCATAGCAGTACTTTGTCATTTCTATTCTAGTTTTTCTGATAACAGGCAAAATGTCCAATGAGATAAACCTAATAACTTTTGGATTGTTTTAATGGACTGTGCGAGTTTGCAGCAAAATTAATAATATGATACGAGCTAAACATCCTTTCCAGAATTTAACACAGCGCAGGATCAGTGACATGACAAACGTCATCGACTTCAAAAATCACCTCTGTATCTCTAGTGAGTGATGGATATTCACTCAGGGAGTCTTTATGGCTGGTCTTAAGTAACTGAGGTATTTCCCAAGGACAGAACACTCCACAAAATCAGATATTTTTTGAATAAATGCTGTTTTACTCAATGTTCTTTTGCAACTTTTAAACATATATATATTAAATATTAAATATATATGCATACACACACATACATGCATACGCACACACATTTATACATATGTTTACATACACATATGTACATACATATAGCTCGCACATTCGACGGGAAGAACATTCGACGAGGAGGTTGAACAGTTCATCCACTTTATATTGGCGATGCCTCGTGCTCCCACGAGGAGGTTGAACAGTTCATCCACTTTACCAACACCTTCCACCCAGATCTCAAATTCACCTGGACCATCTCAGACACCTCCCTCCCCTTCCCAGACCTTTCGATTTCTATGTCGCGTCACCGAATCGACATGGACATTTACTATAAACCGACCGACTCCCACAGCTACCAAGACTTCACCTCCTCCCACCCTGCCCCCTGTAAAAACGCCATCCCATATTCGCAATTCCTTCGTCTCCGCTGCATCTGCTCCCAGGAGGACCAGTTCCAAAACCATGCAACCCAGATGGCCTCCTTCTTCAAGGACCGCAATCTCCCGCCAGACGTAGTCGACGATGCCCTCCACCACATCTCTTCCACTTCCCGCTCCTCCGCCCTTGAGCCCGCCCCTCCAACCACCACCAGGACAGAACCCCACTGGCCCTCACCTACCACCCCACCAACCACCATGTACAACGTATCATCCGCCGTCATTTCCGCCACATCCAAACAGACCCCACCACCAGGGATATATTTCCCTCCCCTCCTCTATCAGCGTTCCGAAAAGACCACTCCCTCCGTGACTCCCTCGTCAGGTCCACACCCCCCACCAAACCAACCTCCACTCCCGGCATCTTCCCCTGCAACCGCAAGAAATGCAAAACTTGCGCCCACACCTCCCCCCTTACTTCTCTCCAAGGCCCCAAGGGACACTTCCATATCCGCCACAAATTTACCTGCACCTCCACTCACATCATCTATTGCATCCGCTGCACCCAATGTGGCCTCCTCTATGTTGGGGAGACAGGCCGCCTACTTGCGGAACGTTTCAGAGAACACCTCTGGGACACCCGGACCAACCAACCCAACCACCCGTAGCCCAACACTTTAATTCCCCCTCCCACTCCACCAAGGACATGCAGGTCCTTGGTCTCCTCCATCGCGAGACCATGGCAACACGACGGTTGGAGGAAGAGTGCCTCATTATCTGCATGGGAACCCTCCAACCACAAGGGATGATATCAGATTTCTCCAGTTTCCTCATTTCCCCTCCCCCCACCTTGTCTCAGACAAATCCCTCGAACTCAGCACCGCCTTCCTAACCTGCAATATTCTTCCTGTCCTCTCTGCCCCCACCACACTCAGGCCTATCACCCTCACCTTGACCTCCCTCCACCTATCGCATTTCCAACGCCCCTCACCCAAGTCCCTACTCCCTACCTATTATCTTAGCCTGCTGGACACACTTTCCTCATTCCTGAAGAAGGGCGTATGCCCGAAACGTCAATTCTCCTATTCCTTGGATGCTGCCTGACCTGCTGCGCTTTTCCAGCAACACATTTTCAGCTCTGATCTCCAGCATCTGCAGTCCTCACTTTCTCCTAGAACATTCAAATGGCCGACCAACCAATTCCAAATATTCTGAATTCACACACACACACACACACATATGTATGTGTGTGTGTGAATTCAGAATATTTGGAATTGGTTGGTCGGCCATTTGAATGTTCTAGGAGAAAGTGAGGACTGCAGATGCTGGAGATCAGAGCTGAAAATGTGTTGCTGGAAAAGCGCAGCAGGTCAGGCAGCATCCAAGGAATAGGAGAATTGACGTTTCGGGCATACGCCCTTCTTCAGGAATGAGGAAAGTGTGTCCAGCAGGCTAAGATAATAGGTAGGGAGTAGGGACTTGGGTGAGGGGCGTTGGAAATGTATGTGTGTGTGTGTGAATTCAGAACATTAGAAATGGATGGTCGGCCATTTGAATGTTCTTCCTGTAGAATGTGAGAGCTTAGAGTTTACAGTAATGTCCGTGACATTTGAATCTACGGGAATTGCACCGAACTCCATCTCCTTGGCAACAGCTTTATGGAACTGGAGCTGAACATTGGATCTTTGGGTAGTCTGAGGTGAATTGAGAGGAGTTATAGGGAGGCAGTTACACTTCAGGTACAAGAAAAAGGTCGATGGTATACAGTCGGGAGACGAAAAGGGAACATGCAGCCAGTGCAGGCATCCACTTTGGCTGTGCCCATCTGTAACAAGCATACCGTATTTGTTACATTTTTGGGGGATGTCCTACGAGGGGTAAGCCATGGGGTACAGATCTCTGGCACAGTGTTTGTCCCTGTGATCAGAAGGGTAGGGGAGAGGGAAGGAGAGCAATAGTTATTGGGCACTACATGGTGAGGGGGACAGATTACAATTTCAGTGGGTACAGGGCAGGCTCATGATTGATGTGATACTTCAAAGTTACCAAGGTTTGTGATGTCTCGCAGCGTGTTTTCTGGATCCT
The DNA here is from genome assembly GCF_037043375.1 of Chiloscyllium plagiosum. Classification (NCBI taxonomy): domain Eukaryota; kingdom Metazoa; phylum Chordata; class Chondrichthyes; order Orectolobiformes; family Hemiscylliidae; genus Chiloscyllium; species Chiloscyllium plagiosum. Next base: position 96,788,094 of record NW_028270151.1, read on the forward strand.
TAAGGGGAGGGGGAGCAGCCCGAGGTCATGTTTCACATATGCACTAACAACATATGTAATAAAAGTGATGTGGATGTATGGCAGAAATTCAGGGATCCAGGGTGACATCTTAGATCTAGATCAAACAGAGTTGATCTCTCTGATTGGTTACACATGCCACGTTATCGTGAGGGAAAGAACAGGGAGAGAGCAGATGAACACGTGGTTGTAAGGATAGTGCAGGTGATAGGGATTTGGATATCTGGATAGTTGGGGCTCATTCTGGAGTCGGCTGGACCTCTACAAACAAGATGGTCTTCACCTGACCCGGAAGGGTACCAACATCCTGAGTGGATAATTTCTAAAGCTCCTCAGGAGGGTTTAAACGAATTCAGCAGCGGATTGCGAACCCGAATTTTAGCTGCAGTTTGTTGGAGGTTTTGAGTGGTTCGGACATAAATAGGTTTTCGGGTTTGCGAGTGAATGCTGGCAAGGATGAAGGTGGTTTGAAGTCTGTCTACTTCACCGCTAGGAGCATCTGGGATAAAGCAGGTGTCATGGGTTGTTCACTGGGACTTCAATATTGTGGCCATTTCAGAGACATGAATGGAGCACTGAAATGAATGGTTGTTCCTGGCACCTCAGTTTCGATTTTTTCAGTAAGAACAGGGAAGTCGTTAAAAAGGGGGAGATGTGGCATTTTTTGTCAAAGACAGTGCTATGGTAGCAGAAAGGATATTTGGTGAGGACCCGACTCAATCTGCTGAACTAGAATGGGCTGAGATTAAAATCAGGCAAGTGGAGGTCACCACCAAAATGTTCTAGAGATATGGAGGAAAAGGTTGCAAAGATGATTCTGGATAGGAACGGAAGTAACAAGGTAGTTGTAGTGGAGAAGTTTAACTTTCCAAATATTGATTGGTCAGTCTTTGTCCAATGTGTGCAAGAGGGTTTCGTGACACAACATGTAGATAGGCCAAGAAGAATCAAAAATATATTGGATTTGGTACTGCGTAACGAAGCAAGTCAACTGTTCGATTTGGAGATAATTGAGCACTTTGGTGATAGTGACCACAATTTGGTAAGTTTATTTAGTGATGGATAGGGATATATATATATATATATCGCAGAACATGAGGTACCGCTGGGAGAAAGGCCAGTATGATGCGATCAGACAAGGGTTAGGATGCACCAGATGGAAAAGTAAACGCAGGGGTTTTGCACACTTGAAATATGGAGCTTGTTCAGGGAGGCGCTCATGCATGTCCTTGCTAAGTGTGTGTGTGCCATGCAGGGAATATGAGGTTGAGACAGGGAGCCATTTTTACTCAAAAAGTTGAATTTCTTGTCAAGATGGAGAAGGCAGTGCATGTAACATGTAATATGAAAGCTGAGTTAGGGCACTTGAAAGTTAAAAGCTAGCAAGGAAGGGCCAAAAGAGAGAGGTACTCAGAGTAACAGGGGACATTAAAGGTCTTTAGCTGGCAGGGTCATTTAAAACCCTGAAGCCTTCTCTTGTCATTTCAAGAAGAAAAGAATATCTAGGATATGATTAGGGCCTGTCAAGAACAGTAGGAGGACGTCGTCAACGGAGTCCGAGGATAGGAGAGGCGCTGAATGTATATTTTTCATCATATCTCAAATGAAAAAGACAATGCTGTCGAAGAGAATTTTGAGATGCAATATGTTAGAATAAACGAAATTGATATTCATAAAGACGAGTTGTTAGCAATTCTTGAAAGCCTGAAAATAGATTGTCCCCTGGGCTTGATGGGATGTATCATAGGATTCTCTGGGAATCGTGGGAGGAGATTGCAGAACTTTTCACTACCAACTTTAGTTCGTCAGTGTCTATGTGATTAGTGCGAGAAGACTCGAATTCAGCAAATATTGTCCCCTTCTTCACGAAGAGGAGTAGGGAGAACGCTGGAAATTATAGAACAGTGGAACGTATTTCCTTGAAGGTGAAGTTTTGGGAAAGGTTATGAGAGATATGATTTATGATCACCTAAGCAGGAAGAAGTTGATTCGCTCCAGTCAACACGATTTTGCGAATAGCAGGTTGTGCCTCACAAACTTTATTGAGCTCTTTGAAAAGGTCAACAAACAAGTGGATGAGAGTAAAGTGGTTAACATGGTGGATATGATTTTCACGAATGCACGGTCGGCTGTTGCATAAAATACAGAGACGTGGGATTGAGGGTGATTTCGCGGTTTAGATCAGTAAGTGACTCGCTGAAAGAACACAGAGTGTGGTAGTTAATGGAAAATATTCATCCTGGAGTTCAGTTACTCATGGTGGACCACAAGGTTCCTTTTCGGGTCCACTGCTGTTTGTCACCTTTATAAATGACCTGGGTTCGAGCATGGGATGATGGATGAGTAAATTCGCAGAACACACTAAGTCGATGGAGTTGTCAACAGTGCCAAAGTCTGCTGCAGGTTACAGACGGACATAAATAATCTGCAGATCGGGGCTCAGAGGTGGCATATGGAGGTTATTGTGGAAAAGTGTGAGGTGATTTACTTTGGAATGAACAACAAGAATAAAAAGTTCTGGTCTAATTGTAATATTCTTGGAAGTTTCGATGAGCAGAGCGATCTCGGCGTCCATATATATAAAACTCTGAAGGTTAACACACACGTTGATGGATTTGTTTGCAATGAGCACAGTGTGTTAGTTTTTATTGGGAGAGGGATTGAGTTTCAGGGCCAAACGATCCCTTTGCAGCTTTGGAAATTTGTCTGGTATGGCCAAACTTGTCGAGTTGCGTGCGGTTCTGGTCGCCACATTATAGAACGGATGTGAAAGCATTGGAAAGGTTGTAGACGAGATTTCCTCGGATGTTGCCTTCTGTGAAGGGAAGGTCTTACGAGGAAAGGCTGAGGGACTTGAGGCTGTTTTTGATTGAGATTAGAATTTTGAGACGTGAATTAATACAGACATAAAAGATGATCAGAGGTTGCTTTAAGGTGGACAGTGAAGGCCTTTTTCTTCAAATGGTGATGGTTGGCACAATGGCACATCGATGTAATTTGAGAGTGATTGATGCCGAGGTCGATTCCTTTCTCAGAGAGTAGTAAGGGTGCAGAACGCCTTGCCTTCAACAGTCGTAGACTCACCAACATTCAGGGCAATTAAATGATCATTGAATACATTTACGGCTTATAATGCCAAAATGCTGGTCAGGTGGACTTCACATTGGTATCACAGGTCTGTGCAACGTTAGTGCCAAAAGCTCTTTATTGCGGTGTAATATTCCGTGTTTGAACTGTTCTTCAGCTTGAAGGTGCAATCATCTCTGTTTACTATCAGTAAAACAAACACCTGGCGAAAATCCAATGCGCAATTTTGGCAGTGCATGTACTGCCATTCTGTAATGCAAATATAGCAAGCTAACTCATTACACCGCTGGATCTGCTGTCTAATGATGACAAACGTCTCCTGATCTTACCACTGGGACTCTCAACCCAATTACTCATTTTTTTTTCTGTGGACCTGAAATGAAACATAGTGCAGAGCAGGTTATACTGATAATGAATCACCGATTATGAAGCATCAACTTCAGGAAAATGGCACAGAAAATGTGGTGAAAATCGATTTTATTGAATACTGCGCACGTTTTCCGTGGCTTCCTGCGTTGATCACAGGAAATGTTATGTCGCCACTGTACTGGGATTTCCCTTCTATCGGCGTCAATTCGTCAGAGAATTCGATTCACTGACATTTCACCAACTTCCTTTGGCATGTTCATATGATACATCCACTCACACTGCACACAACATCAACAATGTTCAGCATACTACTTCCATGAGCATGTGGAATAGTTTTCATAAATAGTGAAGTTCGGATAATGTTATGCAAAGGCAAATTGAAATTCAGTTTAATTAGTAAAGTCGCAAGAATCCAGAGTAAGATTCAAAATGTCAGAAATTCACGTTTATTACCTTGGGCAGAATTCCAGCCCAGCAAAGGGGAAATCTGCCCCTGAATCCCCTGAATCCATGCAATTGCTTGCTCCATGTGTCCACTTGGAAACCTATGTGAAGGAACATTCAAACTGAAGGAGAACTTGTGAGAATCCTCTGCTGTCTGATCTAAAGCTGAAACAAGAGCTGTCTATTCGAGCTGGGAGGGAAGCGAGGTGGAGGTGAGGCCAAAATATTACTTGGCGTTTATTTCATATTGTCCTCATTGTGATTGTTTAAAAACCCGGGCCAGAAATGTCACAGACACAAAGGAGCAGAAGGAGGCCATTCTTAACACCGATCCTGCCCCGCCACGGCATTCGATATCATCATGGCTGACACAACAATGTTAAGTCTTTTTCCAGCCCATCCACGTCATCGTGTTGCCTAGTGGCTAGCAGATATTTATCGATCTCTATCATAAATAGACTTCGAAAATGTAAATCTGTGAGAGGAAACTGTTCCGTTTTGAGACAGTGGGTTTCTGCACGAATATTGTTGGGTTTTCAGATGACAGTCGTGTCTGGTTTGACCACTTTGCAATACATAAATTAAAACTCGACTCTGACTGGATTGGAACAGACAACCTTTGAATAGCAACTTGTACAGAGATGTAGAAGTCCAACGCGCTTTGCATTGCGCCACAGAGCCGCGCACAGAGTGAGTTTTAAGCACACAAGTTTGCCTTTGACGCATTGCGTTCAGGACACCCATCTCGCGCCTGTCTGTCCTCGTCACACTTTCCAGTACCTGGTCCTTTGCCACGTGAGCTCTGGCTCATCAAGTGTTCGGTTACAGACTGCTGAAACGTTCTCATGATACTTAGCTTTACCACATGTTCAGATAATAATTTCCAGATAATCAATACTCTATAGGTAAAAGTATTCTTCCTAAATCTAATCCTTGTCTCCTGTCTTTCATTTATGTCACTCTGTTCCTTCCCAATACAGGCTTATCCCTGTCACACATATCTATCCTCTTCATAAAAATGAGCACGTTAATCGGTTTCTCATTCAGCCTTCTCTGCGGTTAGATAAACATCCCCAGCCTAGCTCGTCTACCTTCACAATGGGAGAGATCCAGCCCTTGCCATTCTTTTCATCTCCAGTGAAATTCTCCTCCTGCAATCAGACGCTTCCAGCAGTCTGGCGATTACAACGGAAAAGCAAAGTTCTCCGAAGGAAAGCCAAAAGGCCTGAACAAAATCAGCAGATCTTGTCCATCTCTGATGAGAAAGGAAAGTTAACGTTTCGAGTCCACTGATCCGTCTTCGGAACTGATGGGAAGGGCGGGTGGACGAAGAATGCGGAACAGGGCGGACGGTTTCTAAAATGATTGAACTCGATGTTGGGTCCTAATGTTTGCATGGTCTGTTGGTAGAAAATTAGTTGCCGGTCTTCCAGCTTGTGTTGTGTCTTGAAGAGCACAGCAGCAGACCAGAAACTGAAATGATTGCCTGGGAACACAGTGTCTCGATTAGAGTGGGGCTGGAAAAGCACAGCAGTTCAGGCAGCATCCGAGGGCAGTAAAATCGACGTTTCGGGCAACAGCCCTTCATCAGGAATACAGGCAGAGACCCAGAAGGGTGGGAACACATTGTAATGTTGAAGTACAGGAGACTGGAAGATCGGGATAGTTTTTGTTGATTCTGGACAGAACGTAAGTGATCTCAGCTTTGTCACCGACATTATTTTCCTCTCTCTATTGGAGAAAGTTCACATTCTGAGCAGGAAATACAGTTGCCTCGATTAAATGAAGTGCAGACAAATCTCTGGAAGATGTGACGAGAAGCTTCCACAGTAAAGAGAGATATCGGAAACCAACAGGAAATGTAACTTACAACATAGAACGTTACAATGCAGTACAGGCACTTCGGCCCTGGCTGTTGCCGCGACCTGTAAAATAATGTGACGTTCATTGTAATGGAAAATCAACATTTATTTTGAAACCAATAATAGCACAGGGAAACAAATAAGTAAGTACCTAACTTTGAAGAGGCAAGTGTTGCAGACAGACTGAAAATAAATGTAAAGTTAAGCCGAAATAATAGCAGACTTACAAGGCCAGTAAACTACCATATCAACAGTCAAGGAATGAGAAAAAAAACTCCGTATCTGGAAAGTAACTCGAATGTTTCAGGTCCCTGAACTTGAGGTGTTGATAAGAAGAAGCAAATTCTAGCATCAAGGGAAAATGTATTATTTGTGGAAGGTGAGCTAGTTTCCTTTTTGGTAGATACAGGAGCAACATACTCTGTCCTTAAATAAACACAGTTGAGAAAGTCGATGCAGTGGATGCATCAGGAGTCGTGATACGAGAGAGCTTAACCGCACCACTAGTGTGCGGAACCAGTAATGAAGCATTCCAATTCTCATTCCTATTGTCGGAAATATGTCCTTTAAATCAGATGGCTCGCGATCAAATTGTGAGATTAGGGTCGGGTTGTGCAGTACCCTGACAGGCTTGCAGGTAATACGAAAAGAAGATTGACCAGTGCAAGCTGTAAATTACGACTCACGACCAAGATGCATGTCTATGAGTGGCGATTAAGCCAGAGAACCAAACGTTCAGTAAGCGATTCACTCGCCCAGCAATCAAGTAACCATGTTAATTCCATTAACACAGATTTCCTTGCTGGGGTTATGCAGCACTGCACAGCACACATACACCGTGATGGCCCTTACAAATCATATAAGAAAGATCGTTTGAGGAGATTGATTAAACCAGATCAGTTAGTATTGTGCGAGGTTTATTGGAATGGTCACAGATGTGCAGTCAGTGTAAACTTATCCAAAGTATCTTTTACGGCAAGTAGACCCTATCCTTTTGATGTGGAAGGCAACTTTCCTCACGTACCATTGGCGAAGGCATCCAGCGAGAGGTGGCAGGATTTGAGACGATGGGTACAGCAGGCACACAAAAAACAAAAGATTGTGTCTTCAGCGACGATGTTCGTATCTGATTCAATACAGATATAAGGACAGATATGAAGAAACTAAATTGGCGAACTCAGGCAGATAGAGCAGTCCAGGTAAACCCCGACAAGAGGGGAGCCTGGCGATTAGCTATGGTAGATGTCTCGGACCCAAGATTAAGAAGGGTCCCTACTGAGTGCAGGGCAAAAGGCAAACGTGATGTGGGGTTCATACGAAGTTGTGAACCCCATAAGAATAGCTCCGAAATCTGAGTATCGTCCATGCAGAACACAAGACTCGTTAAAACCCGAGGCTCTCAAAGGATACTACTTTGCATCCCTTCTGAAGGCTTGAGGGATATTTCCCTGTGGATAATCACTGTTGAGAGCCCCATTATTCCGGTCAAAAAGGCAAACATTCCAGGTGAATCAGGGAAACGGAGCTTTGTTCAAGACCTGCAGGTAGTCAACTATGCTGTTGTTCCGCCCGCCCCAAATGTTCCTAATCCTTGTACTATATTAGCTCAAATTCCACCGGACAGTAAATGGGTCTCTGCTATGGATTTAGCAAATGTCTTCTTTAGTGTACCAGTACACCCAGAAAGTCACTTCTGGTTCACTTTTCCACTCAAAGGCAAATCATATACATTCAAGCAACTTTGTCAAGATGACTGTGAGTCCCCCGCCATAATTAATGGTGCTAGATGCTGGAGTCTGGAGATTCTTGTTTTAACCCCGGGGTCAGCGCGTCTGCAGTATGTAGACGAATGCTTAACAGCAGCACCAACAGAGGAACAATGTGAGAAAGATACGCTTGCGTTGCTCTGCCATATAGCCAGGAATGGGCACAAAGCTAGTTTCGCAAAATTACAAATTGTGCAACAACAGGTGAAGTTCTTAGGTCACTTCTTGTCTGAACAAGGGAAGGCCATTGGTCACAACAAAGATCAAGCAATCCAGCAAATTCCAAAGCCTCACACGAAGAAACAATTGCTGTTCTTTTTGGTCATGCACTCCTACTGTAGAATTTTTATCCCACATTATACAATTCTTGAGGCCCCCTAAATGAAATTTCCAATGCCAAGAGTTGCAGAACCAGAGACCGTACCAGTTGAATTGAAAATCGCGCTCCAAACCATACCTACACTGGGGATTCCGAATCCAAACAAGCCTTTGGTACAAACAGTAGATGCATGACATCTGTGCTGATGCAGGATAATGTGGGAAAATTGAGGCATGTAGCCAACATTTTGGCTAAACGTAGACCCCGTAGCGGCAGGATTGCCTGCATGCCTGCGAGCCGTGGCTGCAGCTGAAAAAGTTTGTTGTAGCGTCCAGGGACACAGTCGGCTTTGGATAATTAACCCTCCTGGTCCCACATGCATCCTTACTGGTTTCCGAGCAAAACACAGCACACATGTCGGCAGCACATTGGCTCAGAAACAATACTGTGCTATTGGAAATGCCTAACATTACAATAACGAGATGTAACGTCCGTAATGCTGCTAGCCTTCTCCCCACAGAAGGAGACAGAGACTCACAGGACTGTGTCCTGTAACTAATAAAATTTGCAAATCAAGACCAGACGTGCAGGATTCACAAACACAGAATCAGGATATGGCGTTATTTTGGGGGGAATGGGTCAGCATTCAGGAGCAAATGGATAGGCCAGAATTGTGTTTGGTATGCTGTCGTAACTACTCATGAGGTAGTCAAAGCAGTGGAGCTGATTGCCTTGACTGAGGCATATAAATTGGCTGATGTGAAGGATAGTGAATATTTACACCGACAGCAGATATGCATACGGGGTTGTACATAATTGTGGAATTCTGTGGAAACACAGGGGCTTCTTGACCTACTCTGGAAAGCCCAAAATACACCGTGGCCTGACTTCTGACCTCCTGGAAGAGGTCCTACCGCCTAAAACATTCGCTGTCTGTAAATATGAAGCCCACACGAAAAAGTACGATTCCCTTTCTCAAAGCAATGCGAATGCAAACTCAGCGGGAAGGACGGCAGCCCGGCAGCCGCCACGTGATCAGTTGACATGTGTATGTCGAATATTTGTAATCCAAAGCAGACTTATGGGAGGTCGAGTTGCTGGCCACGCCGGGGACAAGCGTGAATAGACAATGGCAGGGTGCAGAATGAGGGAATGGGTGTGGTGTGGCCCCATTGGTAAACCCTGTCAACGCGATCATTATTCCCATTCCATGCCAATTAACACACAGTGAGGATCATATATCAAAAGGGGGGATGTAGCGAATAAAGTGGTATGACTTTATCTTGATATGTAATTTGGTTTCCGTGGTCGAATCTGTAAGTCCTCTTCTGACATGGTGCAAATTAATTTTCCAAAGGTCATCTTAGTCAGTCCGAGACTGAGGTTCAGAAAAGAACAAATATTTCTGTTTTTTTTTGGAGATTGCTGTATTTACATTCTCCCCGCCTCACTCTATGGAGAAGGACTTATAAACTCCATTCCTGTCAGTCCAGGTGAGACACTTTGTGACGCAGGTAGTTTCATTGGCAAAGAAAAGACATTTATGCCTATGAAGCTTCCTTTCACCCTATGTCTGCCCATTCATTCAATTTGATCACTGCTGTTCTGAAAAATTTCACCTCTGCTCTCCCATTGTTCTTCCGTAATTCGAGGGAACCTCGAACCGAATCCCAACATCATATTAATTTTCGGTTGTTTATGTTACATCAATGACCAGACCAGAACAAGCTAGCAGGGAGTTGAATAACACATAAAAGATTTTTAAAATTCCTTCCAGAAAATTAACTGACTGCAGAGTCAGAATATGAGAAATGTCAGACTGCACTGATATTTCGCCCATTTCACAATGCACAGATACTCCACGACGAGTTCAGTCTTTGCAAAATGTTTATTTATAATTGTGACAATTCCCTGGGACAAATCCTCCCTCAATCCACAAAAAATGTATGCTACCAAAAACTATTTCAGTTCAGAGTAAAATCGCTCAGGATACGTTCCATCAACCCAAAGTTTCCTGCGCCATGTCAATTAAAGTGCATCCAGAAGAGGTTAGATCTCCCAGCCTCGTCTCCCACAGCTCCGTATTCCACGTCAACAGAAGTTGCGCCGGCCTAGTTTGGAGCTCCTCCCTGGGCGTTTCATGCGCCTCTCTGCCTTCATAGAAGGACTGCATGCTTACGGACTTGGTCACTGGCAGAAAGAGGAGAAATTCACGCGTTCATTCCACTCTCAATTTCCGATCGGATCTTCGCCATTGCGTCACTAAATTTCTCTGATTACAGACCTGGAAACCGGTGTGATTGAAGTGTGCAACCTTAGTTGCTACCTTGTCTCGAGGCACTGGTAAAGTAACGATGTGAAACTTCGTTGTTATTGAAACCGACATTTCAACAATTTGTGTGCTACGTCTGTACATTTAATCTTTTCTTGAAATCTATCGAACTCAGTCTTCAACATTCTCAATGATGGAATCTCCACAGCCACTGAGGAGATCGAAGATGACGATACAACCCAATCTCATTAGGTTATCCTCTTATGCATGTGGTGCTATTCCTCGCCAACCTCGGACATGGCATTTATTGCTTTTACTGTTGGTTATTTAATCATGTGATCGTATAGTGGCTCGTCCACTGCATTGTGGCCGCAGAAACCTTCATTCAAATCCGAGTATCAGTAATGCGCATTTGTTCCATGTTTCTCCACATAACCCTTGCAAAACAAACGCAGAAAGGAAACAATCAATTTTTAAGGTTAATATGCTCTCGAAGGTGATGATTTTTTTTGCTTCAAACTTTATCTGCACCCAATATCGGAGAAGTTTCTCCCTTTCCCAATCACTATTCTTCATTTCCATCCCTCCTCCCATGTCACTGGGGCATTGCACAAACTAACATTCACTTTCACATTGACACCGTTAAGTTAGTGCTGCAGCTGTCACTCTTGTTAGATGAACATGCCCGAATACCACCATGAGGAACTTTAAGCCTTAATGCAATCAGATAATGTGGTTGGGTTATCAATCCTCATGTAAAGTGTTTAATTTGCATGGACCAGAGTTCATTTGAGCACTGGGTTCATGAAAAATACACAGAACAGTATCGAAGAAAAGAGACTTTATTGGAAAAGACCAATGTTTGCGAATTCCCACATTTATTTCAAGTCTTTATTCGTCTCTCGCTAGAGTGCTATGTACAATGCTGCAATTCACATAAAAGAAGCGATATGACAGCTGTGGAAACGGTGCGGAAGTGATTTGCCAATATATTGTCTGGAGTGAAGAACTTCAGCTATGAAAGAGTTTAGACAGACTGGCCTTGCTTTTGTGAGAGCAGGAGAGATTGAGAGGAGACAGTATTGAGATGTAGGAAATAATGAGGGGCATGGATTGGGTACACTGAACGAAACTTTTCTCGATGCTGGATGGATCAATCAAGCATAAATTTAAGATAAGAGTCATAAATGGTCGAGTAGCTCTACATTATAAAAACTTTATCAGCTAGGGAGTGGTTGGAATCTGGACATCACTGTCTGTATATGTCAGAGTGGCAGAAATTCTGATAATCTCCAGAGATATTTAACTGTGAATTTGTAATGCTTAAGGCATACAATGTTAAATGATGGAAAATGAGATGAGGATAATCAAGCAGATGTTATTGACAAGAGCATGCACAAGTAGCTTGCAGGCTCAGTTAGCTCGGACATCCACCGTGTGGCGTTTGGTAACCTCAGTTGTCACGTGAGAGGCCAGGGTTCATTTTCCTGCTGGGGCGACTCTGACTGTTTCAGGGTTTCAAGGTTTGTGTAAAGATCTGCAGTTCCGGTGAAGGGTGCAGATGGTGTGGGGATGTTCGGTGGTTTCGGGAAGTTGGTTGGCGGCCGTTTCCTCCCGTTTCTCGGTGATATCCTCAAGGCAGATGAAACTCGTGTGAAACACTGCTGTCCTGAAGCGTTTCGAATTGGTTTGATTTATTTCCGACTGCTTTCAGTTGCTGGTACTTGTCGTTCTTTGCATGTCCCAGTATGTTGGGTGCAGATCAACATGTTTTTTGATGGAGTCATTGGATGAGTCTCGTCATTCTAGAAATTCTCTGGCTGCACTCTGTTTAGCTGGCCCTAATATTTTTGTGATGTCCCAGTCGAATCCGTTGTCCTCGTCATCGCTGTGCATTGCTACTCGGAACAGCTGGTTGTGTTGTTTAGTGAATCCTCCAGAAATATTTTGCAACAATAGATATCACCGAAATCAAGGAGAAAAGAATTTTGAATTCTTTCGAGTCGTGATGAAGAACAACCAGGGAAATAAGTCACCAGTGGGTACAGTTTATAAGGGCACTCACGGGAACCAAAATGCGAAATAAACCGTAAAAATGACGAAGACAGATGAAGGATGAAGTAATCATGGGTAATCTGACTTCCACTCCCCAGCTCCCTTATTTCACACACCCAGCTTCTACATACTTGCTACCCTTTGAATGTGAGAACATCCTCCTCATTTATTTCTTAAGTGGGTAACCCCTTCCCCTGAGATTGGGATCTCCGGTCGTTCACCATTCTGGATATAAAGCAGAGCAGAGCAAACTTTTAAAGTAAAACAGAATCTCACTGCTGTCTCCAGTGCCAGTTCTGAGTTTCCTTTTCTGATCTCTGTTTGAACAAACTGCCCTGATGAGCAATGATCTCTGTCGGAGGAAAACTGATTTCCAGTGTCATGCGTGTGTCTGTAAAGGGTGGGATCAGACTATTCCCATGTCTTCCCCGTGAATTGCCCAGGATTTATTTCGGAAAAGTCATAATAATTAAGGACGATTGTCAATATGGGAGGAGCAGGCTGCAGTTTGCATTCACGGATCATTGAAGCCATTGTATCATCAGTCGCTGTCCCGATGTTAGTCAGTGCGTTCGGCTCTTCACTGACAGGTTGCTGTTCTCCCACGACCCAGGAACAGAGCGACAGCTGTTCTCACACAATCTGTTATTTTTTTGTCCGCACAGTTACGGGTTTTTACCGAGGTCAGAAAAATATTCCGCATAAGGTTCGAAGGGAGAATGTTCCGGTTTTAGGAGAGCTGGTTCCCAGTGACATGTATTTGTCTGCAAAGTGTGAGATCAAACTGTTCCCATTGTCCACAATGAATGCTCCAGGATTAATTTTGGAAACGTCAAACAAAGTGAAGACAATTTTCATTTTGCGAAGGGCAGGCAAAAGCTTGAATTCACTAACAGCCTGCTTTAGGAGATCCTGCAAGGGGCCGACGACAAGGGACTCCCAAGCCTCTGTGGTGCAATTAGTCCTCTCGTTTGGCTGTTAACCGAGAGGGTGTACCCACGCATGGAGCGGTCTCTGTTCTTATCCATCCGACTCTTTTGCTGTGCACTTTCTGGTTTTTAATAGGGTCAGTAATGTGTACCCAAACGGAAAACAAATCCAGTGAGGAAACACAAATGCGTTTCTGTATTGTTGAATGGCTCGTGAAGGGTTGTGGACACTCGGACTCTCAAACAAAAACAGAAACTGCTCAAGGAACTCAGCAGTTATGACGTTACCTGTGAGAGAAAATGGAGTTTTGATTAGATTAGATTAGATTAGATTACTTACAGTGTGGAAACAGGCCCTTCAGCCCAACAAGTCCACACCGCCCCGCCGAAGCGCAACCCACCCATACCCCTACATTTACCCCTTACCTAACACTATGGGCAATTTAGCATGGCCAATTCACCTGACCTGCACATCTTTGGACTGTGGGAGGAAACCGGAGCACCCGGAGGAAACCCACGCAGACACGGGGAGAACGTGCAAACTCCACACAGTCAGTCGCCTGAGGCAGGAATTGAACCCAGGTCTCTGGCGCTGTGAGGCAGCAGTGAGTTCTGAGAAGCTCCTGGAGAAGCTCCGAATCGTTATCTCTGTTTGTCTCTCCCCAGATGCTGCCAGATCTGTTCAGTTTCTCCTGCAATCTCTCCCTTTCTTTTTTAACTGAATGACCAATTCAACCATCGAGATTGTTTACACAGTCCAAACATGTCCTGACGTTTAACCCTATCGAAACTGTGGTGATTGAATTCAAACAAATAAACTTGAAACAAGTTTAGTAGCACGCTTCTGCAGTTCTGGCCAAGTGGTTGACGCGATGGGCGTTAAATCCACTGCGGATTCCTCATGCAGTTAAGCATTTTCTGACTGTAATTGAAAGCCGAGAGTGAACTTGAAGAGTGCTTATTCTCTGCTTTCTTGTTTGAATTTCAAATAGCAGGATAAGGTGAAATGCGTATACCTCAGGCAAGGAACGTTAGTAATCTGCAACCAACCGCCTGTCAGGATGGAAAAGGCAGAAAACTCCAGAGCAGGTAAGACCCATTTAGTTGTACACTTCCATTACTGAATACGTTTGCCCCTCTGAACCAAGTGACGCCAAATGAGATAAGAACAGTTCAGGGGATTGTGTTGGACTGGTGCAGACTTAGTGGGCCAAAGGGCATTTTTGTGCTAAACACTTCCATAACCAGCTGTTACTTTGTGAAGTAACAGGACATTCTTTGCAAAATGTCCCTCGGCGAGGAAGAGGTCGAAGCTACTCTCCCATGATATTTCTGACAGTCACGGTATTCATTGGCACATTTCAATTGGTAATAACTATTACGGTGCATATTTGTGGAATCAGTCTATATGATAATCAAGATGATGAGACCGTGATGTCTCATTAACCAGCCGAGAGCAAGCCCTTGCAGCTTACATTCCCTGGCTCTGCTTTTTAGATAAAGGTTACTTTCTCGATGTGCCTGTGTTTATATCAAACAGCTCATTGACATCGGGAATGGACGTTCAGGGGAAAGTGGAGGTGTGACAGAGGCAGATATAGAACAAGATGAGACGAGAAAGTGCTTAGATTTTGCCGTGGGTCCGTTGTTTTTTGTGAGGAATGTCTGCTGGGCGCTATGCTCTTAGGTCCCAGGAGCCTGAGGGCTTGTTGTGGAGGGGTTTCTGTTATTGAAAGTTGCACATGAGAAGCGTGTTCGACTATTTCAGCTCAGTATCCATTTCATATCGCGGCTCACCACAACGATGCACAATTTCTGGCGAAGTGCCTTGTATTCCACTTAAAGCCGCCTTTCTCCAGGGAAACTTGCAGACGTAAAGCACATGGAGTGGGGAGAATCCTGACGACTCTATCACTGTCGGGGAATGTGCATTTGTATGTGAACATGAGAAAACGTTCCCCAAAGGGGTTTCAAGCGTGTGACCAGGTCAACCTTCAGTACCATTGTTATGTCATTTGAGATCGCAGGGAGAATCTAATTGCTGCAAACCGGGACGAGAATAGTTGGATGCCTGATATCGTGCGCTTCACGATGGACAAATGGCCCTTCTACACTCCTCTCCCACATGCTTTCTAAATTGGAGGCCAGAGAGAAACTGACCTGACGAGAAAATCGCTTCACAACCTTCTACTACCAATTTTGCAAACTTACTTCTATCTTGCCACCTAAATCATTTATTTAAATGTAAAAAAAATGAATGTGCGCTCAGCCCATGAGTCACATTTGGTAATAGTCCTCCAGTCTACAAACGACCCTGCACCACCATTCTCAGCATCCTGCTATTAAACTAATTTTATATCTAAGTGGAAAACTTACATTTAACTCAATGTGATCTAACTTTATGAATTAGTCAACCATGTGGAACCGTGTAAAACCTTTTATTAAAGTCCAAGTGACCAAAGTCTGTTACTTTGTCCTCATTGATCTTCTTGGTTACCCCCTCAAAAAACTCAATCAATTTTGTACAAGACCATGCTGATTATCCCGATTAATTCATTCATATAAATCCTATCGTTTAGAATTGCACCAAACAACTTACCCCCGACCTTTATCAGACACAAACGTCTATCGCTCCCAGGCTTCTCCGGGAACTCCTTTCTAAACAAAGGCACATGAGGCATCCCCGGGTCATTCGGTGCCCCACTCGTCATAATAGATGATAAAAATATTTCTACGAAAGTCCCAAAGTTATTTTTACCTAACTTCCCACAAGTTTCCGGGATACAGGAGATCAGATTTATATTTTCCAGGTCATACAACCCTTCCACTTTTCAATGTGAACTACTTTGAAAACATCAATATTTAGTTGTACCCGTTATGTCGTTCTCCATGGTGTAAACTGACGCGAAGTGAACATTATATGTCTCTTCATCTGCTGAGATTCAAGACAAAGGTGAGCACTTTCGTCTTAAAGTGGTCCTATTTGGTCTCAAGTTCTTAATTACTTGTAGATTCTCTTTAGACTATACTTAAATTTATGTTCTGATGACATCTCAGATCCTCGATTGACCTTTATAATGTCCTCCTTCAGAATGCCCCTCCACTCTTTATAACATTCAAGAGATTCACTTGAAACCATGTGTTTATATGGAAGCTGTCCCCTTTTTTTAAAAAAAAAAGTCTTATGACAAGGCGTAAATCTCAGCAATCAACATTGTTCTAACGGAAAACCAACAATGTGGAACCCGGCCATTCGGACCAAGAAGCCCTCACTAATCCTGCGAAGGGAATCACACCCAAACTCACATGTCTACACAATTCCTGTAACTCTTCATTTCCCATGACCAAAGAACGTCAGGTACACATCTTTCGTCTAAGGACGAATCTGCAAACTCCAAATACACAGTCGTCCAAAGTTGATATTGAACCAACATCGCTGAGACCGCAAGACATTAGTACTCACCACTGAGTCAGCCATTATAAACCTCCCATCCACCACTCTAAACTTATAATCACTTAGATATAGGGCCTAGACCTGCTCCTAATGTTCCAAATTTATCTGTCCAGAGCCTCCTATTGACTGAGGTGTAAACCTCTGCCCGTGCTTTCCTATTCGCTTGAACTGAACTCCTGAATTGTATTTGCCTTCCTAAACACCAACTGAAACTGCATGTTAAACATAAGAGAAAACTGAACTTTGAATTCTTTCTGCTTTCAGAAAATTGTTTGTGCCTCTACTCTTACCACCAAACATATGACCACACACTTTTCCACAAAGTATCACAACTGCAACTATTTTTTCAAAGCACTCAGTTTGTTAATGTCATTCTGCAACATGCCCGCTTCATCAATAAGATCTGCACTTCCATCTTTCATTGTGTCTTCTTCAAATGGGGCAACAACACCCTCAATTCCTTTGAATGGATCCTTCATACATAATGTGAATAGCTGTGTTGCCAACACTGACTCCTGTTGACCTCCACTAGTCACGGGCTGCCATCCTGGAGAAGACCCCTTTACCCAACTGTCTACCTTCTGCCAATCAGCCAAAACTCAATCCATGTCCTCTTCTTTAGCAGTTTGCCGTATTGCATCTTGACATATGTCTGTGGAAATTCATGCTGGCCACCTCTACAGGCTTGACTTCGTCTAACTTGCTCATTACCTACTCAAAGCATTTAACACAAAGCTGATTTATTTGATTGTTATCGAGAATATTCCAACTTTGATTCCAGGAATGAATGTGAAGAACAACAACGTCCAATTGCTGTTGAGATTTGTAAACACTACGCTGCCTCAGTGAGTGAGTGAGTGAATTCCTTCCCTCATTGGGATCCTCTATTCTCTCAACAGGGTCGATGAGTGACCTAACTGTTTTGCTCACAACTAGCAGGTAAATGCTTGCTGCCAACTGCAAACCAGATAGTATACTGATGTTGAGATGATCGCTTGAACCTATTCCTGAAGTGGGTTCCTTGAAACGTCTCTCACAATTCGAAAATATCGAATGGAAATCAGTTCTACAGAGACTAGAAAGCACATCCCACAGGCTACATATTTGATAGGTCTCTCCACAATGTGATGACGTTCATGATGAACTGTCCCCAGGAAAGTTTATAATGATTACTGTATTTATTCAGTGTGAACACGTTGAGCACACGTAAGTATTCAGGAACCTGTGCAGCACTTCCCGCAGTCATGGCATTTAAAAAGACCTGTTAATATTGCAAGAAAGGTGATGAGCCATCCGGTCGCTCGGACTTTGCAGCAGGGTCCCACAGATTTGGAATTGGAGAGGTCTCTATTCCGGGTGAGCACGTGGGTCAGACGTCAGGTCTCTATATATCTTAATGAACTCGTATTTATGTGAGCATATTTCTCAGAGATGAAGCACACAGAGGTTTGATAACATTTTACAAAGTCCGGAGAGAGAAAGGTTTCACTTTAGTATAAACGTGGTGTTCGGTTGACGAATCACTGGACGTTTTCCACAGTTCATACACTGAAATCGTTTCTCATCATTTTGAATGAGCAGGTGTCGCAGCAGGTCAGAGACAGAGTGAATCCCTTCCCACACTCTGAGCAGGTGAATGGCTTGTTCCTGGTATCATTGTGTCCATAGGAAATCAGCTCAGACAGGGAAACGAATCCCTACATTTCCACAATCATTCCTCAATATGACTGCAACTGAGGTGTGTAAGTCTGATGACAGGTAAAAACCTAGTCCACACGCACAATAAGTGAACGACGTATCTCACACTTTTACCAGAGCTTTTTCCTTTCATGTTTGAAATCTGATCAAGTTGTATTTGGGATAAAATTCGTGGCTTCATCAGATTATGGTGGAGAGGTTGACTTCTAAATCTTCCCCTTCTAATATCCTGCGAAATTCATGAGATCCAAAAATGAGAGTGTGAAACCGTCTTTCAAAAGACTCTAGAATCTGTTTGAAAATATGGTCTGAAGGTAAGGGATTTTCGACACTAAGAATTCGTCCAGAATTTTGTCAGAATCTTTCATGCACACAACTTCCACCACAGAGAACGAGCAGGTCAGCAGGTGGATATGAACACGATCGCCTCCTTGTTCCCTCCAGGTCAAACACTGTCCTGACATGTCTGACATCCAGTCCTGTTGGAGCAGACATTTCTTACAATTCAATCATTGCAAAACTGAGGCCTCTGACTTCAATCCCTAACTCAAAATCCACTACCTCTCCACTGAATCGAAAGTGTGATCCTGGAAAAAGCGCAGCAGGGCAGGCAGCAACGAATGAACAGGACAATCGATGTTTTGGACACGAGATTTCATCAGGAAAGAGGTTTGTGAACCGAGGGGGTACAGAGACAAATGGAAGCGGATGGGGGTGGGACAAGGTAGCTGAGAGTGTGATAGATTGATGGAGGTGGGGTTAATGATGAAAGGTCGCAGCGCAGGCTGGAGCAGATAGGTCGGATGGAAAATGTACAGATAGGACAGTTCATGAGAGTGGCGGAAGCCCTGGACCTGAATGAACTTGGCTGTGTGGGAGGGAGAGTTGACTGTCCAGCCAGGGGCCAGTGGTGTTGTTTGGTGCGGGTGTCGCGGAGATGTTTTCTGAAGCGGTCTGTAATTAGGCATCCGATCTCCTCAATGTCGAGGAGACAGCAAAGGGAGCAATTGATACAATAAATGATATGCGTGGAAATGCAGATAAAACTCTGATGGACATGCAAGGGTCCTTTTGGTCCTTTGACGGAGTTGAGGACGGATGTGTGGGTGGATGTTTTGCAAATCCCGTGTTGGAATGAGAAGGTGCTGGGAGGGGTGGGTGGTTTTGTGGTAGCGTGGACTTTGTAAGGGAGTTGAAGAGGGAATGATCTTCATAGAAAATGGATAGGGGTGTGGAGAGAAACCCATCTTAATTGTTGGGGTTCATTTGCAGCTGACAGAAATACCGGAGGATGACATGATGTCTACAGAGACTGTTAGATTTTAAAGTGATGAAGAAGGAAGGTCTGTCCTCGTCATATTTGGAGGGATGGGTTTTGGGAGTGGCGTTGAGGGAAGTGGATGAGATGAGCTGGAAGGCATCATCGACGACGTGACAGGAGAAAATGCCTCGCCACTGATTCAAATTTCTCCCTCGCAATTGTTTGAGTCTGAACAGACACGTCATTACCATGGTAACATCCTTCACCTCGTGATGCCGACTTGCACTTCATTAACATCATAAACTCTTCCACGTCTCTGCCCTTCTGCAGCTCAAACGTGAAACCATTCGTTTGGACGAAACGGTCACAATTGTTTGAGTCTGAACAGACACGTCATTACCATGGTAACATCCTTCACCTCGTGATGCCGACTTGCACTTCATTAACATCATAAACTCTTCCACGTCTCTGCCCTTCTGCAGCTCAAACGTGAAACCATTCGTTTGGACGAAACGGTCATAATACACTTCCACCCGTTCTTTCAAATTCCGTCCCTGCTCTGGTGCTAGTGGGGCAATGAATAGAGAAAGAGAGAGAGAGAGGAGTTGAACACGTGTCTATAGGGATGGTGCAGGAGGGAGGGTTTTAGATTCTTTGATAATTGGGGCTGTTTCTGGGGTAGGTGGGACCTGTACAAGCAGGATGATCTTCATATGAACCAGAGGGGTACCAATATCTTTGGGTGGGTGGGGCGGGGGGGGGGGGGGGGGATTCGCGAAGGCTATTAGGGTGTGTTTAAACTAATCCAGCAGGGGGATGGGAACCAAAATTGTAGTTCAAGTACAGAAAAAATTGAGAGGAGAGAGGTCCAGAGTCAAGTTTCAGAGGCGCAAGATGGCACCAGCAAGCAGGAATTTGGTTTGGAGTGTGTCTACTTCAATGCCAGGAGCATCCAGAATCAGGTGGACGAACTTGCAGCCTGGGTTGGTACCTGGGAATTCGATGTTGTGGCCATTTCGGAGACATGAATAGAGCAGGGAGAGTAATGGTTTTTGCAGATTCCAGGATTTCAGTAAGAATACAGAAGAAGGTAAAAGAGGGAGACGTGTGGCTGTGTTGGTCAAGGACAGTATTACAGTTGCAGAAAGGATGTTTGGGTCTCGTCAACTGAGGTAATATGGGCTGAAGTTAGAAACAGGAAAGGAGAGGTCACGCTATTGGGAGTTTTCTATAGGCCTCTGAATAGTTCCAGAGATGTAGACGAAAGGATAAAAATATGATTTTCGACAGGAGTGATGGAGATAGGGTAGTTGTCATGGGGGACTTCAACTTTCCAAATATTGGCAGAAAACACTATAGCACGATTATTATATTTGGTTCAGTTTTTGTCCACTGTGTGCAGGAAGGGTTCCTTACACAGTATGTAGACAGGCCAACAAGGCGCGATGCCACATTAGATTCGGTAATGGGTAATGAGCCCGGCCAAGTGTTAGACTGGGAAGTAGGTGAGCACTTTGGTGATAGAGATCACAGTTCTGTTGCATTTACTATTGTGATATATATAGATAGGTGTATACCACTGCGCAACAGTTACAGCGGGGGGAACAACATTTATGATGCGATTAGGCAGGATTTAGGAAGCATAGGATGGTGAAGGAAGCTGCAGTGCATAGGCACATTAAAAATGTGGAGCTAATTCAGGGAAATGCTACTGTGTGTCCTAGATAAGTATGAATTTGTCAGGCAGGAAGAAAGGTGTAGAGCGCAGGAGCCGTGGTTTACGAAGGAAGTAGATTCTCTGGTCAAAAGGAAGAAGAAGGCTTATGTTAGGATGAGATGCGAAGGCTCATTTAGGGTGCTTGATGGTTACAAGGTAGCCAGAAAAGACTGAAAGAGAGAGCTCAAATGAGCCAGGAGGAGACGTGAGACGTTTTTGGCTGATAGGATCAGGGTTTAACCGAAGGCTTTCGATATGTATTTAAGGGATAAAAAAAAATGACGAGAGTAAGATTAGGGCCAATCAGTGACATTTTTGGGAAGTTGTGTACTTTTCAACAGTATTCAGTCTAGAAAACGGCAATGTTGTCGAGGGGAATACTGAGATACAGGCTACTGGACTAGGTGTGATTGAGGTTCACAAGGAGGAGGTATTAGAAATCCTGCAGAGTGTGAAAGTAGATATGTCCGCTGGACCGAATGGGATTTATCCTAGGATCCTCTGGGAAGCTATTGGTGTGATTGCCGAGCCTTTGGCATTGATCTTTAAATCGTCATTATTCACAGGAATAGTGCCAGAAGACTGGAGAATACCAAATGTGGTTCCCATGTTCAAGAATGGGAGTAGAGACAATCCTATTTATTATAGACCAGTGAGATTCACTTCAGTTGTTGGTAAGTGTTGGAAAAGGTTATAAGAGATAGGATTTATAATCATGTAGAAAAGAATAATTTGATTAGGGATAGTCAGCATAGTTTTGTGAAGGTTACGTCGTGCCTCAAAAACATTATGTAGTTCTTTGAGAAGATGACCAAGCAGGTAGATGAGATGATGTTGTGTATATGGATTTCAGCAAGGCGTTCGATAAGGTTCCCCACACTAGGCTATTGTAAAAAATCCGGAGGAATGGGATTGTTGGAGATAAAGCAGTTTGTGTCAGCAATTGGCTTGCTGAAAGAAGACACAGGGCGGTGGTTGCTGGGAAATGTTACTCCTGGAGTCCACTTAACAGTGCTGAACCGCAAGGATCGCTGTTGGGTTCACTGCTGACCATTTTATAAACGACGTGGATGAGGGCGGAGAAGAGTGTGTTAGTACTTTTGCAGACGACGACAATGAGGTTGGTGGAGTTGTGGATAGTGACGAATGACATAGAATGTTGCAGCGAGATATAGATAAGCTGCAGAGCTGGGCTGAGAGGTGGCAAATGGAATTTAAAAAGGACAAGTGTGAGGTGATTCACTTTGGTCAGAGTAAGAGGAATGCAAAGTACTAGAGTAATGGTAAGATTCCTGGTAGTGTAGATGAGCAGAAAGATCTCAGTGTCCAGGTACACAGATCCTTGAAAGTTGCCAGCCAGATTGACAGAATTGTTAAGAAGGCATACAGTGTTTTAACTTTTATTAATAGAGGGATCGTGCTCTGGAACCATGAGGTTATGCTACAGCTGTACAAATTCTAGAGCAGACACACTTGGAGTATTGTGTACAGTTCTGGTCACTGCATTATAAGAAGAATATGGAAGCTTTGGAAAGGGTGCAGAGGAGATTTACTCGGATGTTGCCTGGTATGGAGGGAATATCTTACCAGGAAAGGCTGCGGTACTTGTAATTTTCTCGATAGAGAGAATAAGGTTGAGATGTGACTTAACAGAGACATAAATTATAATCAGAGGGTTAGACAGGGTGGATAGGGAGAAGCTTCTTCCAAGAATGGTGACAACCATCACGAGGAGGCATAATTTTAAATTGAGGTATGATAGATTGAGGACAGGTGTCAGAGGTAGTTTATTTACTCAGAGAGTAGTAAGGGTATGGAATGCTTTGCCTGCAGCGGTAGAAGATTCCCTAACTTTAAGTATATTTAAGTCGTCATTGAAATCATGTACATGGAATAATGTACGTAAGATGAGCTTCAGATTGGTACACAGTTCGGCGCAACATCGAGGGCCGAAGGGACGGTACTGTGCTGTAATGTTCTATGCTCTAACTCCCTCAGCTTCTGTTCAAGGGTGTACTTGCGTTCTGTTCACTGTTTCATTGTGCATTATCTGAATGACATTTTTACCAACGCCCATTTTCCCAAACGTGCAATGCGGCCTTCGCAGCTTTATCTTTCTACACGTGCTCCCTCATGGTGGAAGGGAAGGAGTTGCAGGTATTCACCCAATGATGTAATCCTGATGTCTTCCAATACCTCTTCTGCATGTGGTGTACTCACAACAAGAGTTGCTCACCCATCACTGGGCAGCTAAATTTTAAAGGTTTCATCATTTTCTACAAGTCTCTTGACTGTCTTCCCTCTCTGTATCACTGTCATGTCCTTCAGCCCACTCAAGGGCAAACGGAGCTGGTCAATAGTATGCCAACCCAGCCAGCGGACACGACACCCGAGATTATGTTTTAAAGTGCTCTCTCAGATATCTGCATTCCCTCGAATTCCAACCTCCAGAGCATGTTCGATTTGAACTGTTTGACGTTTGGTGCCTAAACGTCTTCTGCCAAGCCATAAATTATGAAACTCCGTCGCTACGTAAATCGCACAGGGCTATAGGAAAGGAATTGCTCACCAAGTGATGAAGAAAAACTGTAATACATGCTGAAATTAAGGACAATTAATTGGTATTAACACTACAACGTGCCTTTTTCACAATAGAAACTTCAAAGCTTTTCCTCTGTGTGAGTTTAAACAAATGTTGATCCCTGTCACATTATGAGATATTGGGAAGCTGACAAAGTGTTATATCAAACAAGTGATCAAAGAAGTGGGTTTGAAGTCGCATTTTGTCATACAAAACGAAGTTTGTATCACAAAACTGATTTGACAGAATTGGTTCTGCTCGAGGTCATCATCTTTTGTCAGTCTCAACACGTTAGTGCTTCCTTAACTTAGTGGTTCCAGCCCTGGTTTTGTAAACCAGGAGTTGTAACCTCCATTCTCACGGCAGCCTTGCTGAATGTTCTTACAACTATTGCAGCAAGCATCCGAAGGTGTGTTCTATATGTTGTGAGGAATTATTTTTGAAGGAACGGCTGGAAGTCATATATTTTTACGCAGACCAGGCCTCATCTGTTTCAGTTTGGAAGTCCACATCTGTGTTTTTCTTTCGAGGAATATGAGATTGACAAGCTTCTGATGCGAATAATGCCTTCATTTGGCAGGAAGAACAACGTGACTCAGTAGGAGCAGTAAAGTAACGGTGAAACAGTGCAGGACGAAAACGTACAGGGATGAGGCTGTGTCCTTCTGTTCCTTATGTAGAGACAGGAATGTGCTGGAATTCAAATGAAACAGGTAGGAGGCTGGAAGAGCACAGCTAGCCAGGCTGCCCCAGAGGTGGAGAAATCAACGTTTAGCATGTACCAAATATTCACGATTGGGGCAGTCTAAGAAGGACAGCCTCCTGCCAGTTTACTTATGTAAACCGAAACGGGTTTTAAAGCTAATTGTGAACAAAGAAGAGGCCAAACTGTTCAGTTCCTCATTTTATGCAAGTTGGGCTCTACTGAGTTCTTTGTCGCTCTCAAAAGATGTGTCTGTGTAGTTCCTTCTATGGGTCAAAATGAGGTTCATTTCTCCCCAGGTCAAGAACAAATGTGACGGGATCTGAATTCAGTCTCTATCGCTGGTTCATTTGAGATTAAAACTTTGCATGGAAAGTCTCATTGAGATGAACACTTCAGACGTCAGGCTGTGGGCCAGGTCGTGGTAACTGGAAACGAGAATGGATGGATGTTTGATGGCTGGCACTGACATAATGTATTGTTCTGTGCTGTAGAAGCACGGTGTCAAGAACATTCTTTTTTGATAGAAATTTCTCATCGCTGGAAAAGAAATCTATGCTGTTTAGAGAAGACGCAATTGCACATGCCGTCTTTCCTGGTGACTAGTGGTTACGATGCAGCGCTTTCACCGCTGTGGTTTGAGTTCATTTCTCGTTCAGGGAATCAGGATTTACTGTTCCTGCTAAGGGCAACAACAAAAGGAGAGCATCTTTGACAGGAATCACATTACAAACGCGTCCACATGTGCCTTGCAATATTGTACAGGACCGTAAGGCGGCTCACTGGTTATCACTGCTGCCTCACAGCGCCAGAGATATGATCTGCCTACAACTGGGTCGACTGTCAATAAGGTGCCTTCTTCAGGATCAAATGAAGAGAAAAAGGGTAAGGAATTGCTCTTTGAGGGTTAATCCCTGGAGGATTTGTGTGCATTTGTTGCATTGAATAGCCAGTTTCTGAACTGTTGGCATTCTATGTTCTCTTAGTGTGTTTCTTTAGCAAATGTTCAGTCAAGGGAGAAAAGTGAGGTAAAACTGTCATTTCCCTGTCAGGGATTCATCCATTATGCGACAACCAACGGATTCACTTTTGACTGAACTAGCTCCGATTTTCCCTACATTAGTAATGGCAGGGTACAGCATTAGAGCGGGTTTTAATGTGTTGCATTTGACACAACATCCTTTCTCAACATGGACTATACTGGGATATAAAGAGATAATAAAATACATGGATGGCGATGACTGGAATGAAAAGACGTCAGGAAGAATGGACAGCGTTTACTTGGAAACAAAAAAAAATGGAAACGAAGCCAGTAATGTAGTCAAGGGTATTGCCATTTGAAAAGACAAGGCAAGGTTTCAAGGGATGGTGGAAAAGACGAATAGATCATGTGTCGTGACACCAGGTAAAACTGAGTTGTGTCCGTTTGGAAGGTTTCCAGGCGATGTCAATTTGGTGAGAGTAAACAGGAGGGAAATTCCTTCATTCGGATGGATCTATATCAAGACTATAGAACTTCAAAACCAGCAATGAATGATAAAGAGAAGTTTGGAGCAGGTTTTCCTTTTCCTTCTACAGCTATTGAATTCGAAAATGATTACATTTTCGCTGGGAAAAAAATCAGAAGCTGATTGTAAAATATTGGTAAAGACGCCTGCAGACACGCAATGAATGAATTGTACCGCGACAGGGAGTCTGGGCGGCCATGATGGGTACGCCTTCGGTGCATTTGTTGCATCGAATAGCCAGTTTCTGAACTGTGGGCATTCCATGTTCCCTTATTATGTTGCTTTAGCACATGTTCAGACAGGGGAGAAAAGTGAGTAAAAACAGTCAAGGCCCCATCAGTGATTGATCCATTGTGCAACAACAAACGGATTCACATTTAAATGAACGAGCTCCCATTTTCCCTGCATTGGTAACGGCAGTATCCAGCATTAGAGCGGGTTTTCATGTGTTGCATTGGACCCAGCATCCTTTCTATACTGGGATATAAAGAGATAATAAAAGCCATGGATTCCGATGACTGGAATGAAAAGACGTCAGGAAGAATGGACAGCGTTTACTTGGAAACAAGGAAATGGAAAGGAAGCCAACGATGTAGTGAGGGATAATGCCATTTGAAAAGACAAGACGGGGTTTCATGGGATGGTGGAAAAGACGAATAGATCATATGGTGTGACACCAGGTAAAACTGATTTGTGTCCAGAGAGAAGATTTCCAGGTGATGCGAATTTGGAAAGAGTAAACAGGAGGGAAATTCCCTCATTCGGATGGATCTACATCTAGAGTTTAGAACTTCAAAACCAGTAGATGAATGATAAAGAGAAGTTTGGAACACGTTTTCTTTTTCCCTCTAGAGCTATTGAACTCGAGAATTATTACTTTTTCGCAGGAAAAATTATTCAGAAGCTGATTCTAAAATATTTGGAAAGACGCGTGCAGACACACAAGGAGTGAATTTCACAGGGTCAGGGAGTATGGACGGCCAGGATGGGTACGCGTTAGGTGCACACTCTCTAATTGGTTAATGTTAATTGGAAAGAAACCTCATAACACCCGCCAAGGAGCACGACTCAGTATAGAATGTGCTGATTGTGAGGAAAGGTTTAGCAGCTTGTTCCACATGAACTTCTATATATTGTAAAAGAGTTTGGGAGAAGATTTGTCGCTCGGGTGCTCGTTGTTGTGGTTCTGTTCGCCGAGCTGGAAGTTTTTGTTGCAAACGTTTCGTCCCCTGACTAGGTGACATCCTCAGTACTTGGGAGCCTCCTGCGAAGCGCTTCTGTGGTGTTTCCTCCGGTATTTATAGTGGCCTGTCACTGCTGCTTCCGGTTGTCAGTTTCAGGTGTCCACTGTAGTGGCCGGTATATTGGGTCCAGGTAGTGGACCTATGATGGTAGTGTTGTCCCAGTGCTACGACACGACCAGCTATCCTTAGTAGCCACACACGCAGACAACAAGCAACAGGAATTCGACTGGGACAACACTACCATCATAGGTCAAGCCAAACAAAGAACAGCCAGGCAATTCCTTCAGACATGGCATTCATCCACAAACTCCATCAACAAACACATCGACCTGGACCCGACAGCGGACAGCTGAAACTGACAACCGGAAGCGGCAGGGACAGGCCACTATAAATACCGGAGGAAACACCACAGAAGCGCTTCGCAGGAGGCTCCAAAGCACTGAGGATGTCAACTAGTCAGGGGACGAAACGTTTGCAACAAAAACTTCCAGCTTGGCTAACAGAACCACAACAACATGATTTCTATATTTACTGACCTACGAAGTCGATGCCAATGGCTCACATTGTAATGGGATTCATTAACAAGAGAACTTTTCAGGATTAACACGGTTCTGTCTTATGTGCAGGGGGTGATTGCACAAGCACAGTATCAAGCTTCCTCGGGGCAAGACCAAAAGATGTTGGAAAGAGTTAACATTTTCGGTCCAGTGACGCTGTCCCCAGCACTGATGGTTTTCAGAAAAATTTTGGTCTATGCGCAGAAGATATGTGGGGGTGCAATAATTAGGAGGAAACAAGATGTCGGGATAGAGCCGAAAGAGAGAGACTAACAGTTGGACATAGGAATCGATAATGATTTGTTTGGAGCATTAACAACTGATCACGGAGACTGTTTATGACGAACCATAGGTAGTGTGTATTGGCTGCTATGCTATAACTAGGCCGGGTGGGTGTGGCGGGGGCCAGGACATGGGAGGCTTCAGGCCTCTAAAATGATTGAAATTAATATGGAGGGTTGCGGGGTCCTCAAACAGAAAATGGTCTGTTGCTTTTTCAGCATGCGCTGAGCTATGGTGGAACACTGCAGTAAGCCTGAGATAGAGACGTTGGTTAGGAAACATCGTTCTGTGCTAAAGGAGCAGTCAGTTTCAGCTGTCTGCGATAGTGGCCGGTATATTGGGTCCAGGTCGATGTGTTTGTTGATGGAGTTTGTGAGTGAGTGCCATGCCTCTAGGAATTCCCTGGCTGTTCTTTGTTTGGCTTGACCTATGAGGATAGTGTACAAAATCCCATGCAAGGATTGCACAAAACGCTATATAGGACAAACAGGAAGACAACTAACGATCCGCATACAGGAACATCAACTAGCCACAAAAAAGACACGACCAGCTATCCTTAGTAGCCACACACGCAGACGACAAGCAACATGAATTCGACTGGGACAACACTACCATTATAGGGCATGCATAATACAGCGTTTTTAATTTAAAATATCTGAATGCTCTCCTTCCAGTGTGACAGTACAGTTGTGTCAGCAAAGGGGATAACTGAGTGAATCACTTTACTTGTTCAGCTAGCGAACATTCCTGTTGTGGTAAGATATAGGGGCAGAATGTAGGAAGAGGGATGGAAAGGTTCTGAAGAAATTTGACATAGGGACAGAGGAAGTGTTCGTGGTTCTAATCGGCTTGAAGTGGGCATATTCCCAATTCAGGACGCACTTGTATCTTATGTTCCTCTCTGTGGCAAGGGAGAAAATTACAGGTGTTCTGAGCAATGTTTAACTTTCCACTTTGGGTTTGTAGTGGACTGGACTAATGCAGTTCCACTTTTCAGCAAGATTGGGAGAGATAAACCAGAGAATCACACAGTAGTGAGTCTCACATCAGTTACAAGGGAACCTTTTGGAGAAAACCCTGAAGGAGAGAATTAACTGCCACTTGTCCAGGCAAGGTTTCATCAGGGAGAGTCATCACGGTTTTGTTACAGAATGTCATGCCTAACAGATTGGATTAAATATATTTCATTGGCAAGCGATCAGGTTTTTTTATAACGAGGGCAGTAAAGTTGATGTTGTTTGTGTGGATTTCAACATAGCCTTGAACACGACACGACACTGGAGACTGGTAAGAGGATAAAAGTGAAAACGGATTTAAGGTCGCCAGGCAACTTGGATCCAAACTTAATTTGGTGGTGGTAGGAGGCACAGGATGGTGATAGAAGGCTGTTTGTGTGACTGGAACTGGTATTCAATGGTGTAACACAAGGATGAATGCTGGGTCCCATGTTGTTTGTGAATGTGTGTCAAGAATATAGAACAAGTTGTGGGAAATGATAAGCAGAGTTGTCGATGATACGAATATGAGCAAAGTGGTTAATAGTGAGGAAGAAGGTCTTAGGATGGAGGAGCTCAGAGATGGATTTGTCAAATGTCACATTCAGATAGGGGATGTTGAAACTAACCATGAAAATCATGTGGTAATGCACATTGGAAGTAACACATCAACGGATTACTCAATGAATGGCAGGACACGCGGAAACCTGGAAGAACATATAGACTTTGCATGTTTGGCCACATATCTGTGAAGGCAGCAGAACATAGTGAAAATCACAACTTTATCAGTCAAGGCAAAATCTATAAAAGCAGATAAAGTGGTGTCACAAGTAGACAAGATGATGAAGAACGTACTTGGCACACTTTTGTCATTAGTCAGAAAGTCGATTATCAAAGTTGGAATATCATGTTGTGGCGATATAGAACATTGGTGAGATCACATTTGGAATACTGATTGCAATTATGGTCAACTTCCACAGGAAGGATTTTGTGAAAATTGAAACTGTCCACGAATGATTTACAAGGATGTTACGGGGACCTGAGGGCTTGAGTAAAGCGTGGAGATGGGGTAGGCAGGGGCTTTTTCGCAGGAATGTTCCAGGTAGCGCGTAACGTTCTCACCATTTATAAAATGCTGAGGGCGATGGATAAGCAACTGGCCTAAATCGTTTGCGTTGAATGATGAAGTTCAAAACTAGAGGGCACAGTTTTAAGGTGACAGGCACTGGGACACACTAAATAAGGTATAGAGAGTGAGAGAATGATGGTTGATTTCCAAGAGTCATTGCTTCAGCTCAGTTTTCGGTTTTAAAAACAAACTTATTTTTGTGAAAGTATTTTGGTGGTTAAGTCGTGAATGGAACGTTAGTGGTACTAAAATTGAGTGGTGTACCGATGAATAAGTGAGTGGGTACAATATTGTCCAATGCACTATGAAATGGAGAATGTCATATGTATAAGGATCTTTTAAATTAAAGATCTTTTAAATTAATTTAAATGTTGCAGGACTCTGAAATACACAGCAAACTGGCTGTGCTTGGATATGAGTCACATTGACTTTTCTGCAGGAGCATCAACTAATTCGGAAAGCAAAATGATATTTTTCATCTGTTCAGCAGTGGCGAAGCCAATATATATTCCTCCATTCCTATAAGCACTTGACGAGTTGAGTGTGCATTGCCTGATCGAAACATTCCAGTTCATGAAACTCTTTTTTCTTTTGAGAAACAGAATGTAGCAGTTATTAAACTGCAGCTTTCTCTTTTCCTTTACCAATTTTAATATTCAAACATTCAGTTGAAGTGACAGACTACTGAATTCTAAAACAATTATTAATTTTCGCTCAGATATTCAGCCTCGGTAGTTTGTTTTTTTCTTTAGTGATCTGAATGACCTGATATTTATGGGGAAAAGAATGTTGAATTTGTTTTGCATGCGACAGAAGAATCAACTGAGTGGTGACAGGTGTATCTTAATTTTCCTATGCAGTTGAGCTGAGGTAGTGTCGAGTTAAAAGTGTGGATCAGGAAAAGTACACGTGGTAAGGCAGCATCCATGGAGTAGGAAAGTCGATGTTTCGACCATAATGTTTTCGTCAGCATAATTGGAAACATTGACACTCCGGGTCCTCAGATGTTGCCTAACCACTGTGCTTTCTAGCGCCATCCTTCCTGACTCTAATCTCTCGCATTTGGAATCCTCGCCTTCTCCTCAGGTGGGGTAGTGTTAGGTACAATTCCTGAGATATAACAACATGTTCGTAATGATAATTTGGAAATTCAGTTCGAAGCTCATCATTGATGCAATTCATTCTCCCCCTCCCATTCTGCCAAGCACATGCAGGTCCTGCGCCTCCTTCATTAACATTCCCTAAACACCTGACGCCTGAAACAAGAAGGCCTCATCGCCCTCTTGGGCCCTTGATGCCACATGGGATCACCAGTTTCCTCATTCGTCCTTCCCTTACGCTATTCTAGTTTTATGATTCCAACTCAGCATTGCCCTCATGACCTGCACATCACCTTTCCAACCTCCCCGCTCCACCTCTTGTCAGAACTCCACCTTTACCTTCTCATCGCATTCTCAGCTATCACGCCCCCAAACCCCCAAGCGGCCCATTTATCTCTCAGCCCCCACGGCCACAAAACCTCATTCTTGATGAAGGGTTTATTCCCGAATCATCAGTTGTCCCGCTCCTCGCATACTGCCTGACCTACTGTGTTTTCTCTCACCACAGTGTCGACTCTGAGTTCTAGCATCTGCAGTTCTCACTTTCTCCACGGGGCAATATTGTGTAAAAGTCACATGATTGGAAAAGTGCAGTTTCTGTGGCTTTCTAAGTTGTTAATATCATTTGCTCAATCGGCTCTAGCTGGAGTATTGTGTGTCTTTCTGCAATTATCATTACAGCAGGGATGTGATAGCATTGGAAACGGTGCAAAACAGATTTACCAGGATATAGTCTGTTCGAAGAGTTCCACTTATGAAGATAGTTTGGACGGACTGGGCTGTCACAAAGATGTGCTCTTTTTTAAAAAAAAAACGGAGCTGTACTTATTCTCAAGGATAATGTGTCTTGATATCTTTTTTTATCAAAGGCGTTGTAAAACATTTCAGGCTCCGAATCGGATGAAGTGTTACAGAGATGAAAGTGTTCGCTGTGAGGCTTTTCCTTTCTCCCTCAACAGCTGAGGCTTAAGGCCAAAGATGTTATGTTTTTAAAATGAACTGTATAATGGTAAAAGAGTGGTTATTCTGGAAAGCTGAATTCCGGTTTTTAGATCCTGCAGCAGTGGCGCATGAACTAATAACCTCTCTCCTTCTGCAATTCTAAGTTTTACCTGTCAGCTGCTGTTTCATTTTTACTGTGTTTAAGGTGCTTGTTTTTTTTTAGGATTGTTGTATATTTTCAAAACAGCATAAGTAAGTCTCCTTTGGACAGACTGAGTTCTGTGGGTATTCTATAGTCTGGATTTTGTTTTTCAATCCGTCATTTTGTGAATAATGTTTGTAACTAGCTTCCTCAGGTAATTTTCACCATACACTTAAAGAAAAAAGTATAATGTTACGATCGGGGTTGTCTGCTTAATAAAGTTTTGAATGTTTTAGCCTCGTCCATAACAAATCGGGAGGTAGTTTGTGGATTAAAATAACAACTGATAGGTGCTTGTGTCTTCATTACGGGTGTTGATTTGGATTGGAGTAAACAATGCCGAGGAAAGCAATGTCTCATTTAGGTACAAAGAGTTGTCTGGCTATGGCAGATGTAAAGTTGGTAGTTTTACAAAAAATAATTCAGGCCTGGCTTCTGGAATTAGCAGACATGCTGAGATTGTATTTGCCTCTTTCTGTGAGGAAAGGAGAGATCATTCTCGCAATAGCTCAGCATTTAACTAAGCTGGAAAATCCATGAGTATCTTTAGAGATGGTTAAAATTTATTTGAAAATGAAGCAGCTTGAGTTAGACGCAAGAGATAAGGAAAGGACACCAGGTTTAAAGCAGTATGAGATATACGATTCTCAGCTCCAAGAATACAATTTGTGCTTGCAAGTGATATAGCTCAATCACCGGTAAGCGTGCTGCCTCCTCCAGTTGAAAAGCCAGTCAAGATGCAGGCAAGAGTCGCAATGCAGGATGTTTATCAAAGGAATTTTATCCGATTGTGTCTTAATGCGATCACAGAGTCACAAGCTGAAGCAGGAGAAATCAAAAGGCACGGACAAGGAAGCTGAAATATGATAACAAAATATTTTTTTATCAGATAAGTGGGACATAGCAGGGGACAAGCGTTAAAATGCAAGTATATTCAGCTCTGCTATGCTACTGATTTACAGCAGAAAGAAGAAAAAATAAAGCAGTTGGATCAGATGAAATGCACTTGGAAGGAGAGTGAATGCATCCTCGTGTGATATTGCTTAGCAAATGATATGTTAAGGAGGAATTGGAGAGGAACACATATTCAAGCAAGTGAGAAATGGGCAGAACTTTTTTCCAGTAGGGTACAGAAAAGTCGTGCTGCGAGTTCGGCATGTGCCACAAATTGGAGGTGACTTCGGCATGAGGAAAACGGAGGCTAAAGTGCAAAGACATTTTTACTGGCCTGGATTGCAGGGGAATGCATTTGAATTTTGCCAGACGTATCATACGTTGCAACTAAGAGGAAAACCATGGAAAATAATAAAGACTGCACGTTTAATACATATCCCAGCGTTCGAGGAATCTTTCGTAAGTGTCTTCATTCATTGTGTAGGTTCCCTGCATCCAATAAAAGATGGGAATAAGCATTAATTAACAGAAATTGATGTATTGACGAGATTTCCAAATGTTGTTCAATCGTGCAATATGACAGCTAAAAGGATTGTGGTAGAATTACGATTTTTTAAAATCTAGATTAAGACTACCATCAGAGATCCAATTAGCTCAATGGCCAAACTTCATATCCAAATTTTTCAAGGAGTGTATAGATAGTTTGAAAATAAAACGATTCAAATCTACTGTGTCCCATCCAGAATCACACGGTGCACTGGAAAGGTGACGTCAATTATTAAAGACTATGTTGAGGTTTTATGGTTCGGAGTAGCGAGATTATTTCCATAAGGGAGTTGCGTCAGTGCTGTTTGCAATCTGAGATGTACCAAAAGAATCCACCAAACTAAGTCCATATGAAACCAATTCTGGGCATAAGATAAGAGGACCATTAAAATTTATGAAGGAAAATTAATAAGTCAGATTACAGAGACCACACATTTGGACGATGTGTCAAATGTTAGAGTTGGACTAAATAATGTTGGGGAGTTGTCGAGACAGTATTTAAAAGTATCACAGCAAATGGTGATGCAGGAAGTACATGAGAAATAAAAAAAAATCACAATTTTGCCACTGGGAATAATGTATTTATTTAAATTACATTAATCGGTGAAACTTTAAAGTAAGGTTTAGAAGACCTTATCAAATTGAGAGGAAATTGAGTGAGGTTAGCTACTTGATAGCGACTCCAGGCATGAAGGAATCTCTCAGAATGTGCGATGGGAATATGTTCTAACGGTAATTTGGGAGAGAACGAACGCAAGTGGAGAATGTGTTATTGGCTACGAAACACTGGGAAGAACTAATGTCAGGGAATTCTGCATTGGACGTTCCTGAAATAAAATTGGACAAAGCAAAAGTTGTCCAATATTGGTAAAGTTATTCAGTTATCTTCCAGAACAAAATCGAAAGAGTTATTACTCTTGCATGGGGAGATCTGCTGAAATAAACTGGGAGTTAATAATCGAATTGTAGATGATGTAAATATAGGAGATGTTGTTCTAACTTTGTAACATCATTGCAGGCATAACCCTCTAAAATTTTACAAATTCATAAGGAGATATCACGTATGCTCCAACTGGCATAACGGAAGTGAGTTTCAATGAATGGAGTTCACCCATCATCACGGCGCCAAAGCCAGATATGTCCCAACAGTTATGTGTGGACGGTCACAAAATCAATGTTGTTAGAAAGACTGATGCATATACATATCTACAGTTGAAGGACTGCGTGGAAAAGATTGGAAGAGTAACTTACATTTCTAAGTTAGACTTCCTCAAAGGTTACTGGCAGTGAACCTTGTCAGAAAGGTCAAAGGCAGTTTTATAACGCCAACTGGCCTGCAGACATTTAAAGTAATGCCGTTTGTACGGAAAACACTTCAGCCACATTTCAGAGGTTAACTGACAAGGTAATTGCCAGATACGCAACTGTGTGGTGTATATTGTGCCTGGTGACTGTCACTCTCTTATGGATTGAATATTTACAGCATTTATCGGGCTTGTTTGATCGAATTCGGATGTCAAACTGGTTTGTAAACCTAACTAAAACTAAATCTGCCAAAGCCAACGTCACCTTCCTGGGATATGTCGTTGAACACGGACAAATAGCCCCACAGGATGCGAAATCGAAAGTTACAGGGGACATTTACACATTGTTGACGAAAGGAGCAGTACGACCGTTCCCCGGATTGAGTGGCTTTTACTGAACGTTTGTGCTGAATGTTATCAGTGGGACTGCTCCAGTCACCGAATTGTTAAAAACAGGCAAGAAATTTCAGTGAACACAAGACTTTCAAAATGTATTTGACAGCCTAAATACATTGTTACCCATTGCCAAAGTATCATCCACAACTAATTACAAGAAAGCTTTCAAGGTGCCCATCGATGCAAGTGATGTGCCTGTCTCTCTTCTTCTGCCCCTCTAATTTCGGCCTGTGAACCTGTTTCATCTTTACTCTGTGTTTACGGGGTATAATTATCAGGAATGTTGCGTACTTTTGGAAAAGCATAATTAAGTCTATTTTGG
This sequence comes from Chiloscyllium plagiosum, assembly GCF_037043375.1. Lineage (NCBI taxonomy): Eukaryota > Metazoa > Chordata > Chondrichthyes > Orectolobiformes > Hemiscylliidae > Chiloscyllium > Chiloscyllium plagiosum. The sequence continues at coordinate 96,824,050 of NW_028270151.1, forward strand.
ATAGCTGAGTTCTGTGGATATTCTATGTTCCATTCATTGTGTTTCATCCCTTAATATTGTGAATAATTTTCTCTCTGTTTTAAAAACTGGAAGTCAAACTAACTAAAATATTCCGAGTAAATTTTACTATATATTCACCATAACAAATAACGACGTTACGCTCTGCATTGCCAGCATAAGAATGTTTTGAGTGATGTGGCCGAGGCAAAACGGGTTTGTTTTTTCTCAGAGCACAGTTAATTGTGCGGAAACATACTTTTTTTTAGATTAGATTACATTAAAGTATGGAAACAGGCCCTTTGGCCCAACAAGTCCACACCGACCCGCCAAAGCGCAACCCACCCATACCCCTACATTTACCCCTTACCTTACGCTACAGGCAATTTAGCATGGCCAATTCACCTGACCTGCACATCTTTGGACTGTGGGAGGAAACCGGAGCACCCGGAGGAAACCCACGTAGACACGGGAAGAATGTGCAAACTCCACACAGTCAGTCACCTGAGGCGGGAATTGAACCCGGGTCTCAGGCACTGTGCCACCGTGCCACCCACTTGACATGTACGAAATAATGAGGAGCATGGAATTACAGATTGAAGGTAATATTTGCTCTTGATCGATCACCAGGGTTTGCAGATTTCAGAAAAGATGCAGAAAGCTTTGAATAGACTTGTAGGAAAACTTTATCAGTCAGCGAGTGGTAGACTCTGGAACTCACGCTCTATAAAGATCAGTTGGACAGTTAACCCTTCACTCTTCTCTGATTCCACTGACCAAAGAGTTTCGAAAAATACTCAAAGCCGAGCATCACCGTGAGCAACAGTTATTCGATCAGTGGCTTTATGAAATGGAAAGGTGCTCATGAGTATCGTGTGCAATTATTTGGCTTCCCTCCTGTGATGACGCTGGAACATTGACTTGCATATTCTCGGGTACATTTAATGAAGGCATTCGCTTTCCTGCAGATGAGGAACCCCAACCGTATTTCGACTTCAGAAAAATCAGTTTTTATGCGTATTAAAAGTCTGCGCTGTCACCAAGCCAGGTAGGATTCGATCCTATAATTTCCTAATCCGTAGTCAGGCGCATTATCCATTACGCCACTGGCCTGATGCACAGCCTAAACAGCCATGATGTTAACACGGACATCGTTAATAGCAGTCATGTTCACCAATTGAACAAGCGATAAAGATAACCGTCACTGCTTCAGTCCAATCTTCATCAACTTTCAAAGCAGCGAATTTTCAAAAAGAAAACACATATGTCCTCATGAAGCTTCCATTCACACTCTGACTGGTCAGTCATTCAATGTTATCACTGCTGATCTGATGAATTTCGTATCCACTTCTTCAGCATAACAGACGTGAACGTAAGCCTAATCACCACATCGGTTATACCAGTTAATTTTCTGAGGTCTCGATTACAGTAACGACCTTTGCGATCATTTGAAGTTTTGTAGATATCTCGCAAACGTAATATCCGACAACCTCAGTGTTGCAATCACTACAGTCTCTCGGGACACAGAAGTGAAAGATTCAACCGAATCTGAGTTCCCACATCTCAGTCACTGTTTCACAAGTATTCCTTTGTGCGAGTGGTTCTGTTCCTGGCATAATCTCTGCCATGATCATTATTGCTTTTTGCATCGTGATTTTCCATGTGGCACCAGTATCATGAAATGGTTCTTTCTTGGCATTGTAAACATATCAAGTTCTGCTCGAATCACAGTGACAGCAATCGGCATTTTTCCCGTTTTACTCCATGTACTATATGCTTAGCAAACGCTGGGAAAATCAATCTTTTGTTTACATAAAAATACTCTTCGTGGTGATCAGTTTCCTTCTTCAAACACCCGCTGTCTCACATCTTTGCGTTTCACATATCATAACCACCCTTTATCGGAGTAACCTCTCCCTCCCACAAGAAATAACTCGCCTAAACGTCCACCCTCCCATTTCACTGAGGTATTGCGCAATATAATACTGACATTTACACTGTTCATTCTGTACTGCTGCGGTCACTGTTTTGGGTGTAAGTGCTCAATCCCATGTTCGGCATCTTCAAGCAAATCAATCCATTTAGATGCAGCTGTTCTGTAATTAATTCTCCTGTAGCAGCTTTTACTGACACGGACAAGACATGACTGGAACATTGGGCTCAGCATACGTGCATAGCGCAGGATTGGGCAAAAGATGTTTTATTGGAAACGGCAAGTTTCTGTGGCTTTCTCCAGTCATTTATTTCATTTGTTCATTCGGTTCCCCCGAAATATTGCGTGCAGCTCTGCAATTCACATTACAGTCGTCATGTGATCGCACTGGAAACCGTGCAGAAATTGAAAAGTTTAGGTTATGAAGACAGATTGTTTTGACAGTAGTTGTTTTCTTAAGGCAGAGGAAACTGTGAGGATGCATGTTTCATATGCACTAAATAATGAGCACCATGGACAATGCAGACTAAAAGAAACGTTTCCTCTTGACCGATCAACAGGGGCATAGACTGAAGTTAAGAGGTGGAAAGGGTTGAGGAGATATGTAGAAAAATCTCATCAGCAAGGGGATGGTTGAATCTGGATTGAGTGTCTGAAGAGATGCACAGAGGCGAACCCGCATAACCTTCAGAAATACACGGATCTGAATTTGAGTTGTTAATGCATACAAGGCCAAGTGATGAAAATGAATAAAGATAGTTAAGCGATTGCATCTACAACGACCTTCAGGCCTGTCATTCTACACATACGTGGTATTCGTATAGCTGTCCGTGGGGGGCTAGCAGTTCTATTCTTTCACTTTCTTCGTTGTGACCCGGCTTTGATTCTCAGTCTGGGAGTTGGGGTTTGTTTCGATCCAGACAGCGACATTAGCAAAAGAAGACCACCTGCAACTGGTGTGATTTTGGTACCTCAGATCAATTAATGACGTCGAGAAATGAGAGACGATGTCCCAGCCTCTGAAAGAAGGGGGGCGGTGCCTCGGCCGTCTCTGCTCATTCAGACAGTTCACTCTCCATTCTCCTCTGATTCCGCTTCCGAACGATTTTCCCAAAATTGTCAAAGCTGAGACTTGACTCTGTGTCTTGTTTCCTTCACAATCGCAGGTGCTGCAGTGAATCTCGAAAGGTTGACAGGTGTAAAGGGCAGCGTGAATGACGAATTCAGATTCCCCTCCATTAATGACTCTGGGATATTGACTCTGACGGTCGCAGGGGCATTTAATGAAGGGACCCTTGTCCCTGCAGTTCAAGTTGCAAACCTCATTTCGTCTTCAGATCAGTCATTTGTAAGTGCAATAAAGTCAGTGCTGCCCACAGTCAGGTTGGAATCGAAACTCCACACAGCAGCTCTGTCGATTGGCATGTCATCCATTGTGCCACTGGCCCGATGTATGTGCTACCATTGTGTGGGAGATTAGATTGTATGTGAATTTGAAGCCTGCCAGTCTTGTTCTTGAACCATCAACGACAATCTCTGGACTGTAACCAAGCGCATTATCCATTGTGACACTGCGCTCGCGCGTGCTGGAGGTTGGTATTCTTCAGAGTTGTGATCCAAACACAGACATGACAAATCGTACTCATGTTCACAAGTTGAATAAACAAGAAATATAACCACTGTTACTGCTTCATTCCAATCATCCACTCTTTGTGCAGCGGGAGGATTTGTAACGAAAAGATATTTACCCTCCTGAATCTTCTATTCACTTTGTGTCTACTCAGCCATTCAATGGTATCTCGACTCATCTGATGAATTTCAAATTCCACTTCACTGATTTTGCTCCATCACTTTTGATAAACTAATGCCTAATCACAACATGAAATTCAAGCTAATTTTCGAAGTATGCGAGTTTACAATAAATTCAATAAAATGAAATGAGCAAAAAAAAGCCATATGAGAACAGTCAGAGTGCGAAAACATTACCTCCGTTTCTCTCAGTGCAGATGTCAATAGAAGCTGCTCCAGGTAAAGTTGGAACGACCAGCTTGATGTCCCAACGCTCCCTGCTTCGTGCCAATGGAAGCTGCTGCAGTTGAGGTTGAAGCTTCCAACCTGATGCAACATATACCACGTCAATAAAAGCTGCTCCATGTTCGAACTCCCAGTTCCCGGCATTTCAATTCACTCTATACTTGCAGCAAAATACTTCACACTCACTGATTTCAAAACTGAACTGATATCCGTTGGCTCATTCCCATCTCCATTTCCAGTTTGATCTTCGCTTTTGCACCACACAGTATTCCAGGCCTGAAACCTGGCACTTCTATGGTATTCCACAGCAGTGGTCACTTGCTTGTATGACGAAGCTGGTAAAGAAACCGAAGGTAAACTGCATTTCTTTTGCAGAAATACATTCCAGCAATTCCCTGCGCTATTCCCTGATACCTTCCTTTCCTTGACAACTATATCAATCTTCGCCTGCAGCAAACTAACTGATGAAATATCCATCGGCTCTCGAGATACCGAAGTTAACCATTCAGCTCACCATGAGTTTGCATGCCTCAGTCACTGTCTGTCAAGTATTCCTACTGTTCATGTGGTACTGTTCCTAACACATCCTCTGCAACTATCTTTACTGCTTTTTGCATCATGCTATTCCATGCGGTGCCAGTATCGTGCATTGGTTAACGCTTTGCATACTGGCAGCAGAAAGATCATCTCCAATTTGACTTCCAGTATTGTCACTTGTTACCGTTTTATGCAGAGTAAGACATGCTTAACAAAAGCAGGAGCGAATCAATCTTTTTTGACATGAAAATATTCGTCGAGGTGATGATTTTGTTCCTTCAAACCCTCGCCCTTTCACATCTCTGCTGTCTATGTATCAGGATTTAAACGCACCAATTCTCGGAGATTTCTCCCTATCCGACGATCAGTAACCCTGCTTTTGGTTCCTCCTCCAATTTCCCTGACACATTTGACAATCAAGCACTCGCATTGACATTGTTCAGTCTGTGCAGCTGCAGTCAATGTTGTTGGGTGGACGCGACCCAATCCCACAATTAGGACCTTCAAGCCAATCGATCCATTTACATACTGCTGTTGTGAGATCAGTGCTCATGTAGCAATTTTTACTGACATGTACCGGAGATCACTAGAACTTCAGGCTCAGGAAAAGGACACAATACAGAACGTAGAAGAGGAGATTGTGAGGAAACATGATTGAAATGTGCAAAACAATGAGAGATAAAGGCATATTCGGCTGAATGAAATGGTTCCTCTTGGTCAAGCGCCAAGTGGCGCTGACTAAATGTAAGAGACAGAAGGTTTTCAGTCGATAAGCAGTAAAAACTTTATTCACCAGTGCGGGTGGTGGATAAATCTGCAACTCATTGTGATGATATCAACACAACTTTCAGAGGTGTTCAATCTGTATTTATGATGCTAATGCATACAAGGCAAGGGATGGAAAATGGAATGAGTATAGTCAAGCGGTTTTTTTCTGCCAAGACTGCGTCCAACACGTTTGAGTCTTATCACTCTCCGTGCGTCTGACCGCCATACTCGTCCCTGGTCCTGTCATGGTTCTAAATTGGCACTTTTACCACTGCGGCCTGGGTTCAATTCCCAGTAAGGGCTGTTTTGTTCAGCATCAGCATCAAAAACAAAAGGAAATCACATCACCGTAGGAAATAAAATCGCCACACGAAGTATCATCTGTGATAGGATTCATTTCAATGCTTCGAATCAATCAATGTCTCCACGAACATCAGAGTCAATATCCCAGCCTCTTAAAGAAGGAGAAAGTGCTTCGGCACTCCATGAAACAACATGAGACTGAGATTTTTATTTTGTTTCCTTGCCATTTCGAGGAGCCGCAGTGATTGGTTCGTTGGCTCTGTGAAATTGAAAAGTGCCGATTCGCAGTGTGTGGGACTACTTGGTCTTCCTCACTTGTGATGACGCTGCGACATTGACTGTGATGGTCTCCGGGACGTGTACTGAAAGAGATTCTCGTGTCTGCATATCAGGAGCTCAAACTTCATCTCAGCTTCAGAACAATGAGGAAGATTAGGTTGTGAGTGTAATAAATACCTGCGTTAGCCTCGAGCGAGAGAGGAGTCAAACCTACAATGTTCTGATCTAGAGTCAGGCACGTGAGACTTTGCGCCACTTTCCCCACATTTTCTTCATGCTTTCACGATTCAGAGTGGTGATGTTAACATGGACAGGAGAAATAGCAGTCATATTCAAAAATTTAACCAAGAAAGAAAATCACCACCACTGCTTCAGTCCAATCCTCCCCACTTTGTGTTTCAGCGCGATTCATAATGAAACATATCTGTCATGATGAAGCTTCCATTCAGCCTCTTGTCTGTTCAGCTATTGAAGGTGATCATATAAATTTCAACATTAGTTTCCTGCTTTTCCTCCAGAAATCAAGATAAACTCGATCATCATGGCAACATCAAATAGAGTCATAGAGTCAGAGAGATGTACAGCATGGAAACAGACCCTTTGGTCCTACTCGTCCATGCTGACCAGATATCCCAACCGAATCTAGTCCCAACTGCCATCACCCCGTCCATATTCCTCCAAACCCTTTGTATTCCTGTATCCATTCCAAATGCCACTTAAATATTGCAATTATACTAATCTCCACCACTTATTCTGGCAGCAATTCCATACACTTATCACTCTCTGTGTGAAAACGTTGCCCCGTCGGTCGCATTTATATCTTTCCCCTTTCACCCTAAAACTATGCACTCTACGTTTCGACTCAAGGACCCCAGGGAAAATACTTTTTCGATTTACCCTATCTTTGACCCTCATAATTTTGAAAACCTCTAAAAAGTCAGCCCTCAGCCTCCGACGCTCCAGGGAAAACAACCCCAGCCTGGAAAGCCTCTCCCTATATCGCAAATCCTCTAACTCTGGAAAAATCCTCATAATTGTTTTCTGAACCCTTTCAAGTTTTGTAACTTCTTTCCGATGGGAAGGATACCAGATATGCACGCAATATTCCTACAGTGGCCTAACCAATGTCTTATACAGCCGCAACATTACCACCCAACACATGTACTCAATTATTCAATACTCTGACCAATAAAGGAAAGCATACTAAATGCCTTCTTCACTATCATATCTAACCGCGACTCCACTTTCAAGATAAATTTTATAAATCAGAATTCCATGAACCTGCACTCCGAGGTCTCTTTGTTCAGCAACACTCTCTCGGACATTACCATTAAGTGTTGAAATCCCGTTATGATTTGCTTTCCCAAAATGCAGCACCTCACATTTATCTGAATTAAACTCCATCTGCCACTTCTCAGCCGATTGGCCAAACTGGTTCTAATCCTGTTCAAATCTGTGGTAAATCTCTTTGCTATCCACTACACCTCCAATTAAATGATAAAAATGTAGAGGACCTAGCACCGATCCTTGTAGCACTTCACTGATCACGGGACTCTAGTCTGAAAAACACCCTCCAGCACCACCCTCGGTCCTCCCCCTTTGAGCTAGTTATGCACCGTTAATTATTGGAAGCTAAATTTGCTTGAATGACTTCCGTGGGTTTTCAGGAAAATTAATATCATGACACGAGCTGGAAATCGCTTGCTGCAATTTAACCAAATACGCAGTCTGTTTTATGATAAAAGGCAGAAAAAGAATATATTGCCTGCATTTCTTTCTGCCCAGATTCTCCTCCACGAACTGCATCTTTGCCACATTTTCCCTTATTTTTGATAGATTTCCTTGGGACAGATATTCACTGAATCTACAAACATGGTTCCTGCTAAATACTACTTTAATTCAGATTAAAATACTGAGTATTCTTTTTCCCAACTTGATGTCTCATTGCTCCTTGCTCCTTATCAATACAATCTGCTCCAGGAGAGGTTGGAACTTCCAGCCTTCTGCCACAATGCCCCCTGGTTTATTCCAACATAAGCTGCTTCATATGAGATGGAGGTCCCAATTTGATATCACAATTCTCCTTGCTCCATGTCAATGGAAGGTACTACAGGTGAGGTTGGAGTCCCAGCCCCGGCATATCATGCACCTTTATACCGTCACAGCGGGTTCATTGTCATGCCCATTTCCAGTTTGATCTTCGCTGCTGCGCCACTCAGTCTCTCTTAGTTTAGCCCTGGGAGCACGAGATAATATGATATTCCGCAACATTGGTTACTTATGTGGAATATCACAATTCTCCATTTCATAAATCAGAATTCACACCCACGCATTTTCAGAGATTTTCCTCCCTTCGATGGTCACTAACCCTCCTTTACATCGCTCCTCCCATTTCACTGAGGCATTCCATAATCTAACGTGCACATCGGCACCATTCTGTCAGTGCTGCTCCTGTCTCTCTTGATGGGTAAACGTGTCCCATCCCATCATCGGGATCTTGAAACCACTCAATCCATTTTAATCCCTGTGGCTGTGAAATCAATCATCATGTTGGAGCCTTTACTAATATGGACCAGAGATTACCTGCTCACAACTCGTCTTGATTCTCTGCCACCAACCCAGAATGGCACCTCACTCACTACGTTTCCATTAATGCCACAGACGTTGATCTTTCAACCAGTTTTCGAGGAGAAAGTGAAGACTGCTGATGCTGGTGATCAGAGATGAAAATGTGTTGCTGGAAAAGCGCAGCAGGTCAGGCAGCATCCAAGGAGCAGGAGAATCGAAGTTTCGGGTATGAGCCCTTCTTCAGTCTCCTGAATTTTTACAGTCGCTTTTGATATTCAATTAAAACATCGTTCCTCAGAACTACAATTTTTCCTTCGACTAAAATCGCCAGCCTTTTCATTAAAGTCCCCTCTAATGATATCAAAGGGGTAACAATGAGAGTTTCAACAGCAGATGAACTGAGATTCGACCGAGTTATCAATTGTCAGCGTGTGGGGCACATGCGATCGTGGTAATGATAAGATCCAACAGCGCAACCCAGCAGCTTTCAAGCTAATAATTGCTTGGTGTTAGCTGCACAAATTGCCAGAGTCATTCCCCTTCATTACGCAATCTGTCTTTGTGTTTTTGGTTTTTCTTTTCCTCTTATAGTTCACCCTTGATGGCAATGACTCTGGCTGACGTTCAAAATGCCTACTTTTCTTATACCAAAAAATCGGATTATCTCATTGGTTCGATGTTGGCAGATTAATAAATTCGAAATCGATTGGCTTTAGTTTACAGATACGTAATTGAAACTCGTTGGTTAAATTTGAATTGTTGTCAAAATAGCAACTATCTCAGGCACCTATTTCACATCCAAATGTTATATATTTTCAATATTCCAGTAAACTGTGACACTGTCCTCATAAGCTCTCAGTGCAGAACAATATTCTACCTCTCTTAAAGGTACAGTACACACTTTCAACTTCATAAAAATCTGGAATTCCACGTCAGGCTGTCACTGGCCCACCACACACAAAACCCCGGAAATACAGACGTCAAACAAAGAACAGTTATAAGTGAATAAAGGAACAATAAAATGTGTCATTTCACAGTCACAGTGAAACAGGGGATAGAGAAAGATACTGTATTTGCCATAACACAGAAAACAGTCAAGTGTTTTGCAGGAATCTACATCATAGTCATGAGAATGAATTGATCTTCTTTTTTTAGATAACATGGTGGTGTGGTAGAACTCCATATTAACGCCAAGAGCAGTAGCCTGTCGTGTTTAGTGAAATGCAACCCTGCTTCAGACTCTCTCATTCAGTGTAAAATCCATATCTGGCAGTGGGGAAGTAAGGAACGTTCGAATACAGAGAGCTGAAGTAGAGTAGTTGGAAGAGAACAGAGGAATGTTGGGCTGGAAGCAGTGGTGGATTAATGGGGTGTAAGACCATGGATGGATTTGAAAACAAATCTGAGAATTATAAAATCAGTGGAGAGGCATCTTGGGAACCAATACAGATCAGTGCGTTTTATTTCGTCAGAACAGAAGGGAAGTCAAGGAGGAAATAACAGGCAGTTAGCTTAACATCTGTCATATGAAAGCTTCTCAAGGTTTTTTAATAAAGTTGTTGAGCAAGGCATTTGGAGAAAGAAAATCAAGGGTAGGATGCAAATTCAAGATACCTTGCGAAAAGGTAGTCAGATTTAACCAGATTATTGAAGTTCTTTGTGGAGCTATCGTGTGCTATGGATAAACTGCCATGTCCTGATCCATTCGTGAGCCTGTCAAACATCTCTTGAAGGCTCCCTCCATCCTCCTCACAATGTACATTCCGATCTAGTTGGTGTCATCAACAAATTTGGAAAAATTACAAGATGTCCAAATGTCCAAATCATGTATAATGTTTAGAAACAATTTGGTTCAAGCATTGAATCATAGAATCCCTGCAATGCAGTCACTGCAATGAGGCCCTACACTCTCCCTAGAATGCTACATTGCACATGCCCAATCCAACAAGCCTGTACATTCCTGGATATAATAGGCAATTCACTTAAACCGTGAATGTTTGTACTGTGTGCAGAAACAGCAGCATCCGTACGATTCCCACGCAGACAATTTGAATGTGCACATTTCATGTTGGAAATCGCGTGACGCTAGAATTGAACTCCGGTCTCTAGCACTGTGAGGCAGCAGTGCTGTCACTGATCCTTGTGGTACTTCACCCGTAACAGAATACCATCCTGAGAAAAGTGCCCTTATTCCTAATCGATGCTTTCCAGCTGGTAAACAATCCTTAATGAATGCTCGCACTTTTTGTCCAACCCCATTGTGTTTTGTGATGTTGTGTGGGACCGGAGAAAAAGCCTCCTGAATAAGTAAAACAGTGGGGTTCCAACGTGAATTCCACTCCACAGGAGACTTTGCAGAGATCACATAACTTGAAAGATGACTCCCAGCGCATTCACATTCTCTCATTGTCTTCCTCTTCAAAATTTTGGGATGAAGCCTGTCTGGTCCAGTTGACTCAAACTGTAGTCCAGTTAACTTTTGAAATACGACCTCTTTACTGTTTTTATTTTTTTGTCCCCTGTTTCATATTGTGGGAACTTTAATCTCCTGATGAAGTGCTTATGACTGGATGTTGACTGACGGGCTGTGTTTTTCCAGTACCACATTCTGAGACACTGATTGCAAGCATGTGCAATCCTCACTTTCTCCTTTCCACAATCCTGACATTTGCATATTATCTCACTGTGCTGATTCCCTTTGCGTCTTGACAGGGCAGATGATCATCTGAAGCCTCGCCCACACACACGTGTTCTGTTTCTCCCGACTTTGAACGAAGTTTGCACCTTTCCTGTTCAGAACACCATATTATTCAAGTTTGGATGAATGAAGTGACTCCGTCAGACTCTGGAGTGATCTTTCAACCAAATTTGCTGATTGCAAATCAATCATTCTAATACAGTGTAAAATTGATTTGAAGCATATAATTGAGAGAGAACCCATTCAAAAATGCTCGGTCAAGTACCTAAACAACTCTTTATGTGGCTCAGTGTCAAGTGTTGCCTTTTCACATTCCTGTGAATCATTCTGGACATTTTGACAGATGGAAGACGGGGTAGAATTATAATCATATGTTGCTGATTTGGATATCCATTGCAATTCCTTCATCATTTCCAGGTGTTTAACCTGTAACTCCTCACCTGCCAATAATCTGGGACCATGTGCACTACGTGGACTGCAGCAGTTCAAGAAGATAATCCATCGATTTCTACATAGGGAATCGGAGATTGACAAATCTGCGAAACTTGCTCATGAAAGCGCTGGAAAGTGGGGTGAACTGGTCTGCTCAGCGAAGCAGCATCGGCACGATCCGCCAAATTAACTTCTGTTGGAATCATTCGGTAATTGAGACTAAAATTAAAGGAAAAAAAACTCACACCGGAGTCCATAGATCTGTTTCTGTATCCACCACTCAGTAAGAAAGCAGCTAATCGTTGGAGCATCTGTACTTTTAGACTCAGTGCTGTGAGAAACACTTGCAAGAAATGAATAGCAAAATACTGCAGCAGCTGAAATATTTAATAAAAACAGTCTATGCTGAAATAACATAGCTGGTCGGGTTGTATGTGTAGAGAAAGAAGGTAGATGAATGTTCTAGCGTGCGCAGACAGACATCAGGAAATAAAAAAAATGAAGCAGATTTTCTTGATCCTTATGATCTGAGAAGCAGAAGGAAAATGGAGTTGATTTGTGACAGTCACAGGCTCTGGGGTGGTAATTGGTGGATATATCATAAAGACACAGTCGACAGGAGTTATGGTAAAATAACAAAAAGGGGTATCTAAAATTCATCACTGTCAATCCAGGTAAGAAATTCAGAAGACACAAATATACCTTGGTTTGGGTTTGGTGTGTGTAAAGGCTCTCCTCTGAACTCACTGTAAATGCAGTTTCGTAAACCCATCTCTACCAGTCCAGGAGAGAAATTCACAATCATTGTGTCCAGGTCACAGTCTTGTTCCATGTACTCTGCTATCCTGTAAAGTTGGCAGACGTTATCCCAATTCCAAATGGCACTCTGTCAGCGCCTCGTAACACCGGATCAATTGCTCACGCCACCTGAACATGCTTAAGAGAGGATAAAGCAAACATGACTGACAAGAGAAGTCAGGGAGAGCACAGAAACAAAAGAAAAAACTTACCATCTGATGTAGATTATTGAAACCTAGAGCATTTGGAAGGGTTCAATAATGAGCAGAGAACAACTGAAATGGCAAGATGAGTTATTAAGATTTAGTACGTAAGTGAGTGAACTTGAAATATAAAGAATGGTGCAAGAGTTTGTTCACATACTTAAAAGGTTACAGAGAGAATAGTAAGGTAAAACAATGAGTGCAGATGCTGGAAACCAGATTCTGGAATAGAGTGGTGCTGGAAAAGCGCAGCAGTTCAGGCATCATCCGAGTAGCAGGAAATTCCGACATTTCGGGCAAAAGCCCTTCATCAGGAGTACAGGCAGAGAGAGCCTGACGGTTGGAGAGATAAATGAGAGGAGGGTGGAGGTGGGGAGAAAGTAGAACAGAGTACAATATTTGAGTGCGGTGGGTATGAAAGTCAGTGAGAAGCGTGGGGGAAGGTAGCTTCAGGGCAGAGGAAATGACCTGGGAGTTGCAGTGGGAGAGGGTCTCCCAGAGATTCCTGTCGAGAGAGGAGGAAAATTTCTTCAAGGTAGGCATCCTTGCAAGAGGATTCGCAGTAGGGTTAAGTCGACTAGGTAAAAACAATTACTGCAGATGCTGGAAACCAGATTCTGGAGTAAAGTGGTGCTAGAAAAGCACAGCAGTTCAAGCATCTTCCGAGGAGCAGGAAAATCCGACGTTTCGGACAAAAGCCCTTCATCAGCAATACAGGCAGAGCGCCTGAATGGTGGAGAGATAACAGAGAGAAGAGAGCAAATTGGAGCACTGGAGATGACGTAATGGGAAACAACGAAATGGTGCAGGTAAACACATACTTTGCATCAGTTTTCACAGTGGAAGACAACAACAAAATACGTGAATTAAGAGACACGTAGGGAGGAAGTGAATGCAATGCTAACACTAACCAGAAGATGCCAGGGAAGCTGCAAGTTCTGAAGGGACGAAGTCACTGAGACCAGATGGACTGCATTCCCGATTTCTGAAGGAGTTGCTGAGGAGATTGTGGACGCATTGGTCGTGATCAGTCAGGAGTCATCGGCAACACGGTGGGTCCAAGATGAGTGGAAATTTTTAATTGCAACACCCCTTCTGAAAGAAAGAAGAGAGGCAGACACAGACTACTGTCGGCCATGCTAACGACAGTGTTGCACAGTACTTGGGAATGGATGGTAAAATACAGCAAAGTCTGCATGTCTTCATCAAGTGGACGTCATGTCTGACAGCTATTCTAGATCTCTTTGAGGAAGTACCAAAGAAGTAAGGCAAAGTAGAGCCAGTGGACGTGATCTCATTCAATACCTGTGATAAGGTGCCATAAAGCAGACAGCTAAATAAGGTAAGAAGCATGCTGTTAGTGACAAGGAGGGGATTGGCTGACTGGCTGAGTGAGAACAGAGGGGTCTTTTACAGGATGGCAGCTACTGATTTTTCGGTATTGAGAGGTTTCGGTATTGAGAGCATAATTATTCACGTTCCACGTTAAACATCTGGACAAAGGGACAGAGTGCATTTTCGTTACATTTGCAGTTGACACAAACGTAGTTGGAGAGACAGGTCGTGTCAAGAAAGCTGGGAAATTTCGTAAGATGCTAGGCAGGCATAGAGAATGGGCAAAGAAGTGGCAAATGGAATACAAAATGGGATGTGTCAGGTTATGCAGTATGAGAGGAAGAAGGCAGGCTTCGAATAATTTCAGTTCACGGAAAGCCTTTAGAAATCCGAAGTTCAAAGTGACTTGGGAGGCCTAGATCAGGCAGGTTCTGTTGGAATGAAGGAAGGAAAATTCAATTTTATAATTTATATCAAGGGGCCTCGAATACAGGAGCAGAGATGTCCAGTTGAGCATTTACATCGTTGTGGTCAGACCGCATTTGCAATCTTGCAAGAAGTTAGGCCCGATATCTAAGGGTAGGGTCAGAGTCATACAGCGGTTTAACAGACCATTCACTCCATATATGCCATGCAGAACTCATTGCCAAATTAAAAAAACTCCGCCTGCCTGCCTTTGGCCCACATACCGCCAATACATTCCTAATCAGTTACTTATCCAAACGACTTTTAAATAATTTAACTGTAGTTGCTTCCATCACTTCCTCTAGCGGTTTATTGCACACAGTGACCAAAGTGTGTAAAACAAAAGCTGCCCCTCATGTCCTTTATAAATCTTCCTTCTATTACTTAAAAAATATGCCCCAAGATTCGAACTCTCTCACCTTTGATAGCAATCTTATTTATGCTCCTCGTGATTTACAAATCTCGAGAAGGCCAAACGTCGAAGTCCTCTGCTGCAGTGAAAAAAAAAACGCAGCCTATTTTTATAACAGAAGACTTCCATTCATGACATCATTTTGGTAAATACTTTCTGAACCCTCTCGAGTAAGATAAAATCCTTCTCGTAACGAGGAAACAAGAACTGCACACAATATTTGAGAAGATATGGTGACATTGGATAGGGAACGAAGAAGGTTTAAAAGAATGATCCTGGGGGAAAGAAATGCTTGTCATAAAATGTTGAAAACTCGGGAGCTGTACTTGATGCAGTTTAGAAGTTTGAGGAGGATCGGATTGAAACTTAAACAATACAGAGAGGGGCAAATAAAGTGGCTGTGGAGACGTTTTCCAACTAGCACGAGAGACCAAGAGCTGACTGCGCAGTATAGAGAGAAAGGATGACCATTTTGAAGTGAGATGCTGAGGAATGTCTTCAGCACGAGGCTCGTAATTCTTTGGAACTCTTTGCCTTAGAGGACTTAGTGGTCAAGTCATTGCAATTATTCAAGACAGACGTATATAGGTCTCTGATTGATGAGAGGATCAACAGTTACAGGAGATGGCAGAAAGCAGAAGAATGAGGTTGAGAAACATATCAGCCATAACCAAATAATGGAGAGGTCTCGATGGATTGAATGGCCTAATACTGCTCCTTTATCTTGAGGCCTTATCGCTATTGCGTGTGACTTCAATCTGCCCATAGACTGAGCAAGTCAGATCAGTAACAACACTATGGAGGCGACATATGTGGTGTATGTATGAGATGGTTTTCTGAGTCGCTACATTAAGAACACAAATGGAGGGCAGAGAATCCTTGATTACGGACTGTTTAATGGACATTGGTGAGCTAGCTTAGTTGGCTGGTCGACGAGATTACGATGAAGAATGACAGCAGCAGCATGTGCACAGTTCTCGTACTGGCTTTATGAAGTACCCACATTTTCAATCCTGCGCCTTGTCTGAGGCACAACGACTCTCAGGTTAAATCACCATCAGTCAAATCGCGCGATCTCTCTCTATCTCTCTCTCTCTCTCTTTGATTGGAAAGCTTTATTTGTATATATGTCAAGGAATAATTGACAATCCATATCTATGCTGCCCGTAAGGAAGAGTAAAGAAGTCAATGAGAGAATTCTTCATTAAGTTCGGGAGTGATAGAGCTGACTTAGATTATGAGCCGAAATCTAAATAGAAGAAATGATACTCAAATGAAGCGTGAGCAGGGTACAACGAATTGTGGAACAGAACGTAACAAAACAAGCGTTTCAAAAACATTTCCAGGAACTGCAACTGCTTCTCACTCCTGTCTGACACAAAGAAAACGGGGAACGTGGCCATGTCATGAATAACAAGCGATATTAGGCATAATATTGCACTCAAGGATTGGCTGAAATTGGCTGAAAATAGCAGCAGACATTAAGAATGGGACCAGTTCAGACATCAGCAGGACATGAAGAAAGAATTAATGCAGAACGAAAATTTTGTTTAACAGTAAGCTTGAGAGAAGCCTATAACGATTTGTTAAAGTTCCTGAAGGTATATGAATTGAGAAAAAAAAAACGATTATTGAAAACAAATCCCTTACAATGAGACACAGAGGATGTAATAATGTGGGATAAATATATAGCATACCAAATAAATATGTATATTGGCTCTGTCATCACAGATGATAAAAGTAATATTCCTAAAGTGCTGGGAAGAAAAAAAGAGGGAAGAACTGAAGGAAATCAGTATTATCACGGAGATGGTGTTGTGGAAATTGGTGAGATTAAAAGACAGTAAATTCCACCAACTGCAAATCAAACAGCAGTGTTCTTCAAGCTACCCTAAATGCAGTGAATGCGTTCTGTAACTAGAGCGTGGAGACTAAATAGAGTAAGTTAATTGTCATATTTCAATACTCTATCGACTCTGAAACAATATCTAAGGCTTGGAGGTCAGTTAATGTGACCCCACTATTTATAAAAGGAAGTAGCGAGAAAACATGGAATGACAGAAAAGTTAGCCTCACACTGGAAAACAGTAACTGGATTAGACAGAGTCAGCATAAATTTACGAAACTAAATTAGGAAAGGAGATTTCGTCTTCTTGTACACAAATCGCTGAACGTAAGCATGCAGGCGCAGCAGCAAGTGAGGAAGGCAAGCGGTGTGTTAACCTTTGTACTGAGAGGATATAAACACAGGGAAGACTTGCTGAAATGGTGCAGAGTCTTGTTGACAGCACAACCGAGAGTGTTGTGTGCAGTTTTGGAATCCTTATCTGATCAAGGATATTCTCCATACGAAGACTGCACAATAAAAGTTTACTAGGCTGATTCATGGGATGGCAGGACTGACTATGAGGATTCGTCAGGATGAAAATCACTCAAATTTAGAATGATGAAGTAGGATGTCACAGAAACGAGTTAAATTCTAAAAAGTACGAACAAGGTAAATGCAGGAAGGATGCTTTCAATGACCAGGGCATCCAAACCATAAAGGGTGGGGAGGTGGCGTCACTTTGAAGAATATGGGGTAGTCCATTTAAGACTGAGATGATGATTTTATTTATTAATCAAAAACTGGTTACTCAGTGAAATTTGATGCCACAGAACGTAATTAAAGCCAGAACGTGGAATGTTGACAAGATCTAGATATTTATCGTTTTGAGGGCAAGAGTTAGCCTAAGACTGGAAAACAGTAACTGGATTGGACAGACCCAGCAGAAATTTACGAAACTAAATTAGGAAAGGAGATTTCGTCTTCTTGTACATAAATCGCTAGGCCTAAAGAAGTAGCAAGTTACGGTGTGGAATAATCAGATAAGATCATACTGAATAACAGAGAAGGATCAAACATCACAACAAGCCAATCCTGTTCTAAATTTTCATATTTCCATTCTGTTAAAGAAGGGAGATGAAAACCAATTGTTTTTAACTGACACAGATATCAGTAACACATTGTCTAGATTTAAAGAATACTTCTGTAAATACTTACCAAACAATAATCGGGGAGCAATTTTAGCATACGAACTTCAGCAATTCGAGGAGGCGCAAAGTAACTTTTGAGGTTCGTACACTGGCTGTTCTGTTTCTCAATTTAAATTCAGTTCTCAAATTACTGAATATTCTGACAAAAACGACATAGTATATATGAAATAAGTAAACGTCTTTAAAATGTTGCTGATACTGGGTGGAGGAAGTGGTAGGAAAGTGTGGCGAAGGGGAGCAGTGAGAAAAACAATCGGTCGGATTTATGTTGAGGGATTGGCCACGAATTAACTCAAATTCCAAAACCCCCGTGAACCACTATCCTGCTCAGGAGTCCTGTCCCTCCACTTCCTGCCTCCATTCTTTCCTTCTCTGACACATTTACAGTAAGGTAAGAGACAGAGGTGTCCATGGGGTACATTTTCCCATCAATTCCCGTCACTAATACACTCCCAAGCATCTCCGAAATACAGTACAACCTCATGGACCACAGAATGATTTCAAACAATATCATTTATTTTCAACTCTATTCACGCTAAAGTTAGATCAACCCCCAACCGTGAACTGATAAATTTAAAAAAAACTGAATCAGGAATAGACGTCACTGACACGGGCCTGTTTCTGAGAAGAAGACTCATGCTCTCTGTGGTTTAATTGGCGATCCCAGATAAACTATGTTTGGTTCCAGAATAATTTCATGACCAAACCTGTGACCTCTAACTGGGCTATAGCATCTGGCCCTTCCCTCTCCTTTAGTCCTCACCCACCGACTGTCGATTGGAGACAACTACATTTCGTTCCCATGAGCACTCGCCACGAGCATGCTCACAGATCATGTTAGCCCTATGCATGCTGCAGGATCCATCCCAAGTGATGACGTATAATGTTCAACAGCGAAGAAGAGGCGGTCCTACAGGACCAAGCTGGAGGCCTTGGTCCTTCAACCAATCATAGAATCTCATGGGCGCGCTGGGCGCTCTGATAAATCAGAGAATGCTGTTTGGCTAAAATAATCTAACCAGAACTTCCACACACCAACGCTCAATCAAAGTTCGATTGAAAAGTTCTTCCAATTCAAAACACAATTGTTAATGATGACTCTGTTCCCTTTGCAACAGACGACAGTGAGGAAAGCAAATGCTGGAGATCAGAGTCAGCATTAGAGTGGTGCTCAAGAATCACAGCATGTCTCGCATCATCCGACAATCAGGAAAATCGAAGTTTCAGGCAGGCACGCTTCATCAGTAACCTTTCACGCTGCCTATTTATGATCAATATTGCTATTATCCCTTATATTCCATCATCCCCAGGTTTCATGCACAGCTGTCTCACAGAACTTTTGTCTTTTGTTTTGCCAATCTACATTTATCTGATCGCTTTAGATTATTATCATCAAGACTTGTTCTTACCTCATAAAAAAAATCGGCAGGAAGTTCACCACAATTTTCTATGAACTATTCTATTTTAACTTTCCTGAATGAAACACATATTTCTTCACGGGGCACCTCATTTTGTCTGATATTACCGTTTGCTACATCTTTCATACAGCTTTAAACGTTGATCCTGTCAGTACTAAATTAATTGACAAAACGTTTTTCATGGCAAACCTTGAAAGCGTGCATACATTTTAAAGATGAGGAAATGTGTCTGAATGAGTTGTGACTTGGACATTAGTTATCGTGAATACAACGTAAAGACAATCAGGTTGTGATAGCGTTGACCTCTACCACATTTTCAGAAACTGCCAGACAAGCTGAATACTTCTAGCATTTTCTGATTTTTAAAAAAATATATATCAGATTGCCAGTATTTGGCTTCTGCACTTGTTCTTGGGACAAAAGGGATGAAAAGTGGATCGGAAGCAGGAGCAGACCCCCTCCTTCAGTCGTGCAACTCCCAGCTCTTCCTGTGGTTTTGTAGTTTTGTGAAAACACTAACTAGCTTTAATACTGGGTTTTAATGATAATCTAAGTGTTTACATGTTGCTCTTTAGCCTAAATATGGAATAAAAAAAACTCATCAATTTATAACAATTTCACAATTTACGCGTGCATGTCCAGGACGTCATTCTACTTTTAAGGGGAAGGCAGCATTTCATATTGGTAACAATAAATGCTAATGATTCGCAGGCGATGGCTGTGAGAGCACGGAATACAAATGTCTGGACTTCCAGGGACAGTCGCTGTTTCTATGAACATGACACTGTCTGATTCAGCATTACAGACTCCCATCCTTCTGCATATGATGCCTTCAGTTCTGTCTTGGTTTTGTTCTGACTGGTTTCTAATGCACGGGCTATCCAATCATCTATTATGTTGCTTTTTCTAAAGAGTGAGAATCCTTCTATCAGAGCACACTGCCTCCGTAGCTCAATGCTTAGTTAGGGGAGGAACACGGACAGGGGAAAGGCTGAATGCTTCCTTTCTTTGCTGCAACCAAACTCTGGTGTTGAAATTTAAAATGGGACAAAATAAGCCAATTGGGTGCAATCATCTTTTCTGGCTGATCTCTCCTGAGGGCACAGTCACTTCGCCAGCAGGTGTCTTTGTGTTTGCCTCTGTAAGTGAAATGGGGTTCAGCTCACCGAGGGGGTGTGAATACATCTTAAACTTCAGTCGCATACATTGTAAAATGTGACTGGATGATACCATTGCGACGAGTGCTTGAAACATTTGAGAACACAAGGGGAGAGGACAAGAGCTGAAAACTTGGATGATGGGCCTCTTTCCATTCTGTAACCAGTCGATGACTAGCTCAAACTTATGTACTGATAAATTAAATGCCATATGCGTTGGCATTAAGAAGCAGTTCAACAGCTTGGAAGGCAGCACTGGTGGTGTATTGTTTAAGAGTCGGCGTTTTCTTCTTAAGAGTTGGGTGCCTGGTCAGGGAATCAGGTTATATTGTTGCTGACAGTGACAACAGCGAGAGTGGAGCAACTCTGATGGGAATGCTTTCAATATCTCAGATCAGTTCATGCCTCGAGAACATCAGAGTTGATGTCCCTGCTCCTTCAAGAAGGGGAAGGTACCTTGACAGTCTCTGCTCATTCGGTGAGTTCATCTTTCATTCCCCTAAAGATTCACAGAGTTGAAACGGGGCTCTTTTTAATTGTTTCCTTTACACTCCCACGGGTTGCAGGTATTGGATTGGTTTGAAATTGATAACGTGCACAAGAGCAGCGTGCGAGACGCTCCTATCTTCCCCTCCTCTGACAGCGGTCTGAGGTTGACTCTGATATTCTCGGTTGCATTCATCGATGGAGACATTAATCGGTATATTAAGAAGTGCCACAAATAATTCAAACCGAATGAAATTCTTTCAAATGTTCTGGCTACAAAATACTCAGAAACAGCTCATGTTTGAGAGATATTTAGTAAAACCAAGTTTAAGAAGATAAACAACTTGCTTTGCGAGATGCTTCCAATGAAGACATCAATTGTTTTGAATGATTCAGTGGAATTTTAGTTCTTTCTATTACCACAGACACATCTTTCGAGAGTGACAAATGCCTCAGTAGGGACCGACTTTCAGAAAATTAGGAATTTAATCATTTGGCTAATTCTTCCTTCACTTTAGACTTGAAAACCAGAGCCTGTTTACGTAAGCAAAGAGGTAAACAGGCAGCAGGCTGCCATTCGAGGACAGGCCCAGCTATTAAGAATTGGTACACGCTGAACGTATACCTCCTGAGGCAACCTGGCTTCCTGTAATCTCCCATCCTCCTGCCTGTTTACTTTGGATTCCTCTAGTTTGTTGTTGTTATATAGGAAGAGAAGCAATAAGCCAGTTCCCGTACGTCTCCTCACCAACTGTTTCCCCGTTACTCTATGGCTTCTACTCTCTCATGTTGCTCTTCCTGCCAAACTGGAGCATTCTTCGCGTCAGCTGCTTGTTATCCACATGTTCTTCGAAGGAGAAACACAGAAGTGGAATTCCAAACTCAAACAGCTTAGCCCTGGAGAAAACTACTTCACGCTTTTTCATCAGAAAGAATTACCACATTATCGAACCCTATGATTATCTTATATGTCTCTATTAAGTCATCTCTCAACCTTCTTCTCTCCCACGAAAACAGCGTCAAGTCGCTCAGCCTTTCCTCGTAAGATCTTCCCTTCATTCCAGGCAACATCCTAGGAAATTGGCACGCTTTCCAAAGTTTCCACATTCTTCTTATAATGTGGTGAACAGAACTGTACGCGATACTCCAAGTGCGGCCGCACAGGAGTTTTGTACAGCTGTCGCATAACCTCATGGTTCCGAAACTCGGTCCCTCTATTAATGAAAGCTAAAACACTGTATGCCTTCTGAACAACCCTGTCAACCTGGGTGAAAATTTCAAGGATCTCTGTTCCTGATCACCGTGATCTCTCTGCACATCTCCACTTCCAAGAAACTTACCATTAGCACAATAATTTGCATTCCGGTTACTCCGACCAAAAATTAAACCTCACACTTGTCCACATTAAATTTCATTTGCCACCTCTCAGCCCAGTTCTGTAACTTATCTATGTCTCTCTGTAAACTGCAACACCCGTCGTCACTATCCACAACTCCACCGACCTTAGTGTTGTTTGCAATTTTACTAACCCACCCTTATACGCCCTCATCCAGGTCGTTTATTAAAATGAAGAGCAGCAGTGTACCCAATACCGACCCTGGCGGTACACCACTGGGAACTGGTGTCCAGGATGAACAATTCCCATCACCCACCTCCCTCTGTCTTCTTTCAGCAAGCCAATTACTGATCCAAACCGCTATATCTCCCATAATCCCATCCCTCCACATTTTGTACAACAGGCTATTCTGGGGAACCTTCTCGAACGCCTTGCTGAAAACCATATACACTATATCAACCGGTTTACTCTCAAAGAACTGAATAAGGATTGTGAGGCACAACGTACCCTTCAAAAAAGCGTGCTGACTATCCCTAATCAAGTTATCCCTATCAACTCCTGTCTCTTATAACATTTTCCAATACTTTACAAAAAACTGAAGTAAGGCTCACTGGTCTGTAATTACTAGGGTTGTCTCTACTCCCCTTCTTGAACAGGTGAACCACATTTGCTATCCTCCAGTGTTCTGACACTCTTCCTGTGGACAATGACGATTTAAAGATCAATGTGAAAGGCTAGGAAATCTCCTCTCTGGCTCCCCAGTGGATCCTCGGATAAATCCTGTCCGGCCAAGGGGATTTACTTCCTTTCACACTCTGTAGGAATTCTAATACCTCTTCCTTGTGAACTTCATTAGTCTAACCTAGTCTAGTAGCCTGTATCTCAATATTCTCCTCGACAACGTGGTCGTTTTCTAGAGAGAATACTGTTGAAAGATCTGTATTTTGTGCTTCCCATTAGCCCTCTTCTCCACACACAACTTCCTACTATTATCATTGATTGGCGCTAATCTTACTCTTGTCATTCTTTTATTCTTTACATACCTATAGAAAGCCTTACGGTTTACGCTTACCCTATCCACCAACAACGTCTCATGTCTCCTCCTGGCTCGTCTGAGCTCACTCTTTAGGACTTTCCTGGTTGTCTTGTAATCCTCAAGCGGCCTAACTGAGCCTTCATATCTCATCCGAACGTATGCTTTTTTCTTCCTCTTGACCAGAGATTCCACTTCCTTTGTAAACTACAGCTTCCACTCTTCAGCTTACTCCATGCCTGACAGGTTCATACTTATGTTTGACACTCAAGAGCTTTTCCTTGATTAAGTTCCACGTTTCTAATGTGCCCGAAACCTGCAGTTTCCTTCCCCATATAATGCTTCCTAAATCTTGCCTAATCGTATCGTAATTGCCTTTTCACCAGCTTAGATCTTGACCAGTGGTATGCATCTGTCCGTTTCTATCACTAAAGTAAACATAACAAAATTGTGATCGCTATCACCAAAGTGCTCACCTATTTCCAAGTCTAACTTCTGGCCGGGCTCATTACACAGTACCAAGTCTAATGTGGCTTCACCCCTTGTTGGCCTGTCTACATACTGTGTCAGGATGCCCTCCTGCACACATTGGACAAAAACGGATCCATCTATAGTACTCGTACTATAATGTTTCCAGTCAATAATTGGAAAGTTGAAGTCCCCATGAAAACTACCTTGTCTGTCTCATTCCATTCTTATCGAGAATCATCTTTGCTATCCTTTCCCCAATATCTGTGGAAGTATTCAGAGGCCAATAGAAAACTCCCAACAGGGTGACCTCCCCTTTACTGTTTATAACCGCAGACTATACTACCTCAGTTGACGAGTCCCCTAACAGCCTTTCTGCAACTGCAATACTGTCCTTGACCAAGAATGCCTCTTTTACCATCTTCTCTGTTCTCACTGAAACATTTAAATCCTAGGACCTGCAACAACCATTCCTGTGCCTGCTCTTTTCATGTCTCCGAAATGGCCACAACATCGACGTCCCAGGTACCAACCCATGCTGCAAGTTCATCCACCTTATTCCGGATGCTCCTGGAGTTGAAGTAGGCACACTTCAAACCACCATCTTGCTTGCCGGTGCCATCTTGCGACCATGATACTTGATTTCGGATCCCCATATTCTCAACCTTTTCTCTACTTGAACTACAATTTTGGGTCCCATCCCCCTGCTGGATTAGTTTAAACCCACCCACAATAGCCTTTGCGAATATCCCCCCAGGATATTGGTACCCTTCTGGTTCAGACCAAGAACATTCTCCTTGTGCAGGTCCTACCCATCCCAGAAAGAGCCCCAATTATCCAAGAATCCAAAACCCTCCCGCATGCACCATCCCTGTAGCCACGTGTTCAACTCCAATCTCTCCCTATTCCTCACCTCACTAGCACGTGGCACGGGCAACAAAACAGAGACAACAGCTCTGTTCGTCCTAGCTCTAAGCTTCCATCCTAGCTCCCTGAATTTCTGCCTTAAATCCCCATCTCTCTTCCTACCTATATTGTTGGTGCTCGATGGACCATGACCTGGGGCTGCTCCCGTTCCCCCTTAAGGATCCCAAAACACGATCAGAGAATTACGATCCGTGGCACCTGGGAGGCAACACACCAACCGTGAGTCTCTTTCGTCCCCACAGAACCTGCTATCTGTCCCCTAACTATGGAGTCCCCAATGACTATTTCTCTGCTCCTCTCCACCCTTCCCTTCTAAGCAGCAGGGACAGACACTGTGCCATAGCCCTGTGCCCCACTGCTTTCCCCTGGTAAGCCGTCCCCCAGAATAGTATCCAAAGCGGTATACTTATTGTTAAGGGGAATGGCCACAAGGGATCCTTGCAGTGCCTGCCAGTTCCCCTTCCGTCCCCTGACTGTAACCCATCTGCCTTTTTCTTGCACCTGAGGAGTGACTACCACCCTGTAACTACCCTCAATAACCCTCTCTGCCTCTCGAATGATCCGAAGTTCATAGAGTTCTCGCTCCAGTTCCCTAACGCGGTTTTCGTGGAGCTGGAGTTGGGTGCACTTCCCGCAGATGTAGTTAGCAGGGACAATAGTCATGACCCTTACCTCTCACATTCGGCAGGAGTAACATTCAAATGCCCTCACCTCCATTCCCACGATTCTAAATGCCCAAAGAGACTGTTGAAAAATCAAAGAATAAAAAAAGAACTCGTTATCTTACCAATCTTACATTACCCGCACTTCAACCCACCTACCACACTCTCAGATACCTTGGCTCCTCCTATTTGTCTCTATACCGCCTCGGCTCACAAGCCTCATTTCAAATGAAGAGTTCTTGCCTGAAACGTCGATTCTCCTGCTTCTCGGGTGCTGCCTGCTCTGCTGTGCCTTTCCAAGTCCACACTCTCTCCTCAGTGGCGAGGCAGTGGATTTGTGTTGGGAACTGAAGATAGAGGCCACACTTTTGCACGATTCAATTGTCGGAAATGTCTGCTCCAACAGGACAGGATATCAGAGAAGTCCGGAGAGTGTTTGAGCTCGAGCGAACAGGGATTTCATGGTGATCACATCCACCTGTTGACCTGCTCCTTCTCAGAAGTGGAGGCTGTGTGTCTGAAAGATTCTGGCAAATTTCCTGTCAAATTGTTTGTGCCTAAATCCCTTAACTTCAATCCTAGCTTCAGGCACAATCCAGAGTCTGTGAGAGACTCTTTCTCATTCTCTTGATTTAAAAAAATATATAACATCAATTTCACAGCATATTAGAAGGGAAAGTTTTAATAAACAATCACTACACCATGATAAGATGAAGTCACGCATTTTATCCGAAATAGAACTTGTTCAGAGTTTGAACATGGAAGGAAAAGGATCCGGTTACGGTGGGAGAGAATCGTTCAACTTGTGTGTGTGGACAAGGCTTCTGATTGCATCAGGCTCACAAACTACAATTGTAGTCATATTTAAGTGAGACTGCAGATAAGTGATGATTCATTTCTCCATCTGAGCAGAAACCCCACGAAAGCAATGATACCAGGAACAAGCTCAATGTGTGGGAAGGGATAAACTCCTTCTCTGACCTACTGCAACACCTGCTCGATCACAATGACGAGAAATCATTTCAATGTCTGGATTGCGGAAAATGCGATAAAACGTCCAGTGATTGGATTATCCAACACCATGTTCATACTAATGAGAAAACTTTCATCTGTCCAGACTTAGGAAAATATTATCAGACCTTTGTGTAGTTGATGCATGGGAAATATGTGGAGACGAATGAAAGTCCTTTCGAACTTCTGGGGTCCT
Organism: Chiloscyllium plagiosum; assembly: GCF_037043375.1. NCBI lineage: Eukaryota > Metazoa > Chordata > Chondrichthyes > Orectolobiformes > Hemiscylliidae > Chiloscyllium > Chiloscyllium plagiosum. The sequence goes on from NW_028270151.1 coordinate 96,850,542, forward strand.
GGCGTCCGATCCACGTGCTCACACAGAGGGCAGACATCTTCAATTCCACAACAGTGGGACGTGCTGCAAATGTCCGATCGACGTGAAGTCCCATCAACATTGCTACCAGATCTTTTCAACGCCCAGACCGTGACAAGTGTAGCAAATGTTCCTGGGGACTGACATGGCATTAACGTGTTCATAAAGAAGAGACCCTTTACAGGCTGAGGTTGTGGTAATCACTATACAAGTTTAGATTAGATTACATTAGATTACATTACAGTGTGGAAACAGGCCCTTCGGCCCAACAAGTCCACACCGACCCGCCGAAGCGAAACCCACCCATACCCCTACATTTACCCCTTACCTAACACTACGGGCAATTTAGCATGGCCAATTCACCTGACCCTGCACATCTTTTGGTCTGTGGGAGGAAACCGGAGCACCCGGAGGAAACCCACGCAGACACGGGGAGAACGTGCAAACTCCACACAGTCAGTCGCCTGAGGCGGGAACTGAACCCGGGTCTCTGGCGCTGTGAGGCAGCAGTGCTAACCACTGTGCCACCGTGCCACCGTTCCTTGGGATCGTTTAATCATGAACGTCTTCACATTGTGGAGAGACCGATCAAATATCCAGTGTGTGGGGTGTGCTCTCCAGTCTCTGCAGGTCTGATTTTCCATCGACATTCTCACAAGTTGAGAGACATTTCAATTGTTTTCATTGTGGGACTCGGTTCGGGCGATCATCTCAACTCTCAGTACACCAGCGAGTTTGCAGTGGGCAGAACGTATTTACCTGCTACATTTGAGAAAAACAGTTAGCTCACTCATCGACCCTGCAGAGACCGCAGAGAGATCCACTGGCGGAAGGAATTCACTCACTCATCGAGCCTGCTGAGACAGCGAAGTTGTTACATATCTCAAATGCGATTGGACTTTGTTGTTCGTGATATTCAGGACTGAAAGCAAAGTTTTAATATATTAGATAAATGTCAAACAAATCAATTCTGTATTCAATACCGTAGGAAAGGTCAATATTAGGATGGGATTCCGTAGTACTTGAAGAATCAACACAGGTTCTTGAGAACAAATGTAATAGAATTTTATGAGGAAGTAATGAGCAAGTGAGAAACATTATATTCTGAGAATTTGATCAGCTTGAATTCGCAGCAGGCATTTGTCAAGGTGCAGGATTGGAAACTGCGAAAAAAAGAGTCTATGGTTTGAGGGGCAAAGTACTGGCATGGCTTGAGTTTGGGCTGACTGGCTGAAAACAGTTGGGTGAAGGGGTCTTTTCCAGGATGGCAGCGCGTGACGTGTGGGGTTCAGCAAGGGTCAGTTTTGGCACCACGACTATTCCCGTTATGCGTGAATGATCGGGTCAAAGGACCTGAGAGTGTTGTTGATATTTTGAAGAGAACACAACAAAAGGTAGAAGGACAGATCGTTTTGAGGAAGCGGGCAGGCTGCAGAATTACGTGGACTTGCTGGATGCTTGGATAAAAAAGGTTGCAGTTCGAACACTGTGTGGAAAAGAGTGAGGTCATAAAGTAATGGCATTATTAGAGGCATAGACCATTTTGTGACGCGGAAAGGCTTCAGAGATCTCTCGGTTAAAGGCACTTGAGAAATCTAGTTGAGGTTTCTCTGATGTTTAACATGCAAGTTATGTTGGCTGTTATGAGGGTAAATGCAATGTTTGCATTCATTCAAGGAAGTTAAGAACCAACTGCAGAGGTTTGCAAATGAAGCGATAAGAGGCTCTCGTCAGACGCATTTGGATTATCTAGAATAGCTTTTGCCCTCATGTCTAAGGGGAGATATATTATGAATGGTGGATCGGAGGTTTACAATGGCTGACACAGTGGTGAGCACTGCTGTCTCCAGCCTCAGCAACGCTGATTCAATTTCTTCGTCGGGCGACTGTCTGCAGTTTCCACGTTCTTTCCGTTTCTGTGTCAGTTTCCTCCACAGAAGAAAAATACGTTGTTGACGTCATTTTGCCATGGGAAATGCAGAGTTACAGGAATCGGGTAGAGGTGTGACCTTAAGTGCAATGATCTTCGTATGTTCCGTTGGTTTTTCTTGGGCTGATTTGCCTTTTCGCACACTTTCAGGATTCTATTAGAACAATGTTGATCGCAGGGATGAGGGACTTGTCGTATAAGAATTATTTTTTTTTAAATCACAGTTTCCATGTAAACATGCGATCTCAAGTCAATCTAATGAGCAATATGAGGAGTGGAGGGGCATTCTTCAAAGGAAATCATGAAGGCAAAACAATCATATTAGATAGCATTAGCACATAATTTAAGGATAAAGTAAAGACATTTTATAAGTACTTTCAGAACTAAAGACCAAATAGGATCCCAGAAAGGTGCAAGAGCTAACATTTGTCTTGCACCTCAGCAGATGGGAGAGATATTAAATATTCATTTCACATTAGTGAACGAAATGGAGGCTGCAAACATTGATGTTTTGAAAGTGGTTCACATTGAAAAGAGGAAGTTCCGGAAGACTTGGAAAATATAAAGTTGGATATTTCTCTGGGATCTGATGTCGTGCAGCAAGGGGTTTTTGGGAAAACAGGGAAATAAACTGTTGGGTCGTTGGTAGAAATATTTATATCATCTATTACTGCGAGTGATGTGCCCAATAAATAGGATGTGGTTTGTTGAGGAAGGGATGAATGGAGAAAACTGAAAATGATAGACCTGTGAGGCTTGCTCAGGTCGTTTTTAAGTTGTTGGAAGCAATACTGAACAATCGGATTTATAAGTATTTTGAGAGACGAGGAATGAATAGGGCTAAACAGTTTGGTTTTGTGCGAGAGAATTTCTGTCTCACAAACATGGTTGGGTTTTTTGAGGACGTAACCAAGAATATTGATGAGGACTAAGTTGTAGGCATTGTTCAGATGGAATCTAATAAATCCTTTTAAAAGGTTCCACAAGGTTGATTAATTTTTAAAGTTCGATAACATAGAATGGAACGTAAGCTTTACAATAAGATATAAAATTAGTTTCATGGTAGAAGGCATGAACGGTGGTGGAAGGCAGTGTTCTGACTGGAGGACTGTTACCAGCTGTGTTCCACAGGGTTTAATGCTGAGTCCACTTTCGTTTTTCATTCATGCAAACGATTTAGATAAAAATGTATAAAGCATGGTCAGTGAGTTTGCGCATGAGAACAAGATTGGTAGGAAAGTGGACAGTACAAAAGGTTATGTCAGGTTGTAACAGTAGATTATTAGTAAAAAAAAGCTGAAGTAATTAATTTGATTTATTTGATTTCATGTTGGTAATCAAATGCTGCACCCAGCAGCTTTAACGAAATCAGAAGCACTGTGGTCAGAGCAAACGCTCACAGTTGAGGAAATACCCAGGAATCAGGGTGATGTTCCTGAGCAATTACCTGTGTGTGATAATATCACCCACATGAATACACAGCATTTGGGTTTGCGCAAACAGGCGATCTCGACAAAGAATGTGAATGTCTGTGGATAAATCGAAAAGGAGATTTATCAGAACAGTCAAAGAAATGCGGAATATTACATCTAAGATCAGGGTGGAGAAGTTGAAGTTGTTCTACAGAGATCAAAAACGATTCAGGTGTGATTTGTTCAACATACCGAGGTTTTAATACGTTTAGGAAGTTAGAGAAAGAGCAGCTATTCCCGTTTCATGGGAAACAAATTTATGATATTGTGCAAGAATTACTGCGAGTCAGAAGGTAAAACTTCCATGTTGCATTTTTCTTAGCGAATAAAGTGGCATGACTTAATCTTGATACATAATTTGGTTTCCGTGTTCGAATCTATAACTCCTCCTCTGACATGATGTAAAATAATTTTGCAAAGGTCATCTTAGTCAGTTCGGGACTGATGTTGAGAAAAGAAGAAATATTTATGTTTTTTTGGAGCTTGCTGTGTTTACTTTCTCCCTGCCTCACTCTGTGTAGAAGGACTTAAAAGCTCCATTCCTGTCAGCGCAGGTGAGACATTCGCAAAACCAGCAAATATTATCACCCACATTGCTTGACCTCAATAGTCACCACTTTGTGACACGGTAAGTTTCATTGGCAAAGAAAGCACATTTATCACCATGAAGCTTTCTTTCACTGTCTGTCTGCCCGTCCATTCATTTTGATCACTGCTGTTCTGATAAATTTCACGTCTTCTCTCCTGTTGTTCTTCCGTAATTCGATGGAACCTCGAACCGAATCCTAGCATCATTTTGATTTCGATTGTTTACGTTACATCAATAACCAGACCAGAACAAGCTTGCAGGAAATTGAATAACACACAAAATTTTTTTAAAAAATATCCTTCCAGAACATTAACCGGCTGCAGGGTCAGAATATGAGAAATGTCAGAGTGTAATGATAATTAGTCCATTTCACAGTCCTGAACGAGCTCAGTCTTTGCAAAATGTTTATTTATAATTGTGACAATTCCCTGGGGCAGATCCCCCCTCAATCCACAAAAATGTATGCTGCCAAAAACTAGTTCAGTTCTGATTAAAATCGCTCAGCATACTTTCCTTCAACCCAAAGTTTCCTGCGCCATGTCAATTGAAGTGTATCCAGATGAGGTTAGACTTCCCAGCCTCTGCTCCCACTGCTCCCTATTCCATGTCAACAGAATTTGTCCAGCCGAGTTTGGAGCTCCCAGCCTGGGCGTTTCAGGCGCCTCTCTGCCTTCATAAAAGGACTGCTTGCTCACGGACTTGGTCACTGGCAGAAAGAGTAGAGATCCACGCGTTCATTCCACTCCCAATTTCCGATCGGATCTTCGCCACTGCACCACTAAATTTCTCTGATTCCAGACCTGGGAACCGGTGTGATGTGAGTGTTCAACAGTCGTTACTACGTTTTCCCGCAGCACTGATAACGTAATAATGTGAAACTTCGTTGTTATTTAAACCTACATTTCAACAATTTGTGCACTAGCGCCTGTACATTTCATCTGTGCAAGATATCTATTGAACTCAGTCTTCAACATTCTCAATGATGGAATCTCCACAGCCACTGAGGATATCTAAGATGACGATTCATTCCAATCTCAGTGGGTTGTCCTCTTGTGCATGTGGTGCTGTTCCTCGCCAATCTCAGCCATTGCATTTATTGCTTTTACTGTTGGTTATTATTTCATGTGATCGTATAGTGGCTCATCCTCTGCATTGTGGCCGAAGCAACCTCCATTCAAATCCGAGTATCAGTAATGCGCATTTGTTCCATATTACTCCATATAACCTGTGCGAAACAGACGCAGAAAGGGAACATTCAAATTTAAAGTTAAAATACTCTATACGGTGATGATTTTATTGCTTCAAACTTTATCTCCACCCAATCTCGGAGATGTTCTCCATTTCTAAATCACTATTCTTCCTTTTCATCCCTCCTCCCATGTCACTGGGGCATTGCACAAATTAACATTCGCTTTCACATTGATACCGTGAAGTTAGTTTTGCAGCTGTAACTCTTGTTCGGTGAACGTGCCCCAATGCCACAATGAGGACCTTTAAGACACTCAATGCAATCAGATAATGTGGTTGGGTTATCATTCCTCATGTATAGTGTTTGATTTGCATGGACCAGAGATCATTGGAGCACTGGGTTCATGAAAAGGACACAGAACATTTTCGAGGGAAATAGACTTTATTGGAATAGACCAATATTTGTGAATTCCCCACATTTATTTCAAGTTTTGATTCGTCTCTCGCTAGATTATTATGTACACTTCTGCAATCCACATAACAAAAGCGATATGACAACTGTGGAAACGGTGCAGAAGTGATTTGCCAATATATTGTCTGGATTGAAGAACTTCAGCTATGATAGAGTTCAGACAGGCTGGCCTTATTTTTGTGAGAGCAGGAGGGATTGAGAGGAGACAGTATTGAGATGTAGGAAATAATGAGGGGCATGGATTGGGTAAACTTAACGAAAAATTTCTCTATGATGGAGGGATCAATCGAAAGGTAGGCATAGATTTAAGGTAAGAGTCATAAAAGTTCGAGTAGCTGTAAATAAAATAACTTTAGCAGCCTGCGAGTGGTTGGAATCTGGACATCACTGTCTCTATGCATCAGAGAGGCAGAAATTCGAATAACCTTCAGAGATATTTAAATATGAATTTGTAATGCTTAAGGCATACAACGTTAAATGATGGAAAATGGGATGAGGATAATCAAGCAGGTGTTATTGACAAGCGCATGCACAAGTAGCTTGCAGCCTCAGTTAGCTCTGACATCCACTGGGTGGCGTTTCCTCACCTCAGTTGTCACGTGGGAGGCCAGGGCTCATATTCCCGCTGGGGCGGCTATGACTTTTTCTGGGGTTCAAGGTTTCTGTAAAGATCTGTAGTTCCGGTGAAGGGTGCAGATGGTGTGGGGATGTTCGGTGGTTTTGGTAATTTGGTTTGCAGCCGTTTCCTCCGCTTTCTTTGTGATATCTTCAAGGCAGATGAAATTCGTGTGAAGCGCTGCTGTCCTGCAGCATTTTGACTTGGTTTGATTTCCTTCACACTGCTTTCAGTCGCTGGTTCTTGTCGTTTCTTTGCATGTCCCAGTATGTTGGGTCCAGATCAACCTGTTTTTTTGATGGAGTCATTGGATGATTCTAGTCATTCTAGAAATTCTCTGGCTGCACTCTGATTAGCTTGTCCTATTATGTTTGTGTTGTACAAGTCGAATTTGTTGTCCTCGACATCACTCTGCATTGCTACTCGGAATAGCTGATTGTGTTGTTTACTGGATCCTCCAGTAATATTTTGCAACAATACATATTTCCGCAGATTCGTTGCCAAAATCAACACAAGGAGGACATGCCATTATCCAACACACCTAGTACGCATCATTTTAGGAAAAAAAAATGTTACAGCACGTAAAGCCAGACTCCTCTGACCACTTGGAGTTATTAGACAGCATAAACCGAAAGCCCCGTTTGACAACAACTCACCAAAAAAGGACCAAATATCCACCATATGCAGTACAAATTTGAACAAACAATGGTGCACGTCGTGACTGTAGGAAACATTATAGAGGACAGACAACTCACGATACGCATTGATGAAGATCAACTTGACACGAATCACCACTGCCAGGTGTCCTGAGTAGTTTGAAAATATGTTGCTGGAAAAGCGCAGCAGGTCAGGCAGCATCCAAAGTGCTCCAAACAAAACATTCCCAGAGTCTGGAATCTCTTGACAAAGAAGGTTTATATATCTCTGTACATGGTGCAAAACAGAGGATTGTGAAAAGTTTCTGGGAAAATGTTGTCACTTTAAAAGTTTAGAAATCTTTCCATTCTTTCGAAGGCCGTTACTTTGACTCTGATGTTCTCCAGATATGAATTGATCTGTGATATTAATGGATTCACGTTCCTGCAAGTCAGGATATCAAGTCTCATCTCAGCTCCCGGGCAATTAGAAAACGCGGGAACAGATAGGACACTGAAAGGCTGGAAGTGAGACGATCCCCGTAGGAGGATAACTGGTTTGCGGTGTTATGGGTGTGTCTGTAGAGTGTGGGATCAGACTATTCCCATGTCTTCAACATGAACTTAACAGTATTTATTTCGGAAAAGTAACGCTAATTAAGGACGATTGTCAATATGGGAGGAGCAGGATGCAGCTTGCATTCGGGGATAATTGACGTCATTCACGCTCTGTGGCGACGTTCGTCAGTGCGTTCAGCAAATCACTGAGAGGTTGCTGTTCTCCCACGACTCAGGAACAGAGGAACAGCTGTTCCCACACCATCTGTTTTTTAATTGGCCGAAGTTTTCCGAGTTTTTACCGAGGTCAGGAAAATGTGCCTCATAAGGCTCGAAGGGAGAAACTCCCACTTTTAGGAGAGTTGTATCCTGGTGACATGTATGTGTCTGCAAAGCGTGAGATCAGACTGTCCCATGGTCCACAATGAATGCCCAAGAATTCATTTTGGAAACGTCAAATCAATTGAGGGCAATTTTCATTCTGCGAAGGGCAGTAGAAAGCTTGAGTTCACTGACAGTCTGCTTTTGGATATCCTGCGAGGGGCCTGCAACAGGGGAACTCCCCAGTCACTGTGGAGCAATTAGTCCTCTCGTTTGGTTGTTAACCTAAAAGAGGGTGTACCCACGCATGGAGCGATCACTGTTCTTATCCACTGAGTAGCAATGCAGAGTGATGTCGAGGACAACAAATTCGACTTGTACAACACAAAAATAATAGGACAAGCTAATCAGAGTGCAGCCAGAGAATTTCTTTTAATAGGGTCAGGGATATGTATCCAAACTGAAACCAAATCCAATGAGGAACCACAAATGCGTTTCTGTATTGTTGAATGGCAAGTGAAGGATTGTGGACACTCGGAATTTAAAACAAAAACAGAAACTGCTCAAGGAACTCGGCAGGTTTGTCAGTACCTCTGAGAGAAGATAGCGTTCTGAGAAACTCCTGAAGAAGCTCTGAATCGTTGTCTCTATTTGTCTCTCCCCAGATGCTGCCAGATCTGTTTAGTTTCTCCTGCAATCTCTCCATTTCTTTTTAACGGAATAACCATTTCAACCATCGAGATTGTTTACACAGACCACACATGTCCTGACATTTAACATTGTCGAAACTGTGGTGAATGAATTCAAACAAACCGAACAGTGATTGCCTATCCCTCAACTCCACAGGTCGGGAGAATTTGAAACCAGTTTAGTAGCGCGCTTCAGCAGTTGTGGCCACGTGGTTGAGGCAATTAGTATTAAATCCACTGTGGATTCCTCACGCAGTTCAACATTTTGCGAACTGTGACTGAGAGCCGAGCGGGAACTTGAAGAATGCTTGTTCTCTGCATTTGTTTGAAATTCAAATCGCAGGATTAGGTGAAATGCGTATAACTCAGATAAGGAACGTTAGGAACCTGCAACCAACCGCCTGTCAGGATGGAAAAGCCAGAAAACTCCAGAGCAGGTAAGACCCATTTAGTTGTACACTTCCATTACTGAATATGTTTGCCCCTCTGAATCAAGTGACGCCAGATGGGATAAGAACAGTTCAGGGTATTGTGTTGGACTGGTGCTGACTTAGTGGGCTAAAAGGGTATTGTTGTGCAAGACAATTCCCTGGCCAGCTGTGAGGAGGTCAGTTTGTGAAGTAAAATGATAATCTTTGAAATATGTCCCTCGGCGAGGAAGGGTTCGAAGCTACTCTCCCCTGATCTTACTGTCAGTCATGGTATTCATTGGGACATCTCAATTGGTAATAACTGTTACGGTGCATATTTGTGGAATCGGTCCATATGATAATCAGGACGATAAGACCTGATATCTCATTACCCAGGCGAGAGCAAGCCCGTGCAGCTGACATTCCCTGGCTCTGCTTTTGAGATAAAGATTATTTTCTCAATGTGCCTGTGTTTAGATCAAACAGTTCATTGACATCGGGACTAGACGTTCAGAGAAAGGTGGAGGTGTTACAGGAATAGAAACAGAACAAGACGAGACGTGAAAGTGTTTAGATTTTGCCGTGGGTCCGTTATTTTTGGTGAAGAATGTCTGCCGGGAGCTATCCTGTCAGGTCCCAAGAGCTAGGGGGCTTGTTTGGTGGGATTTGTGTTATTGGAAGTTGCACATGAGAAGCGTGTTCGACTATTTCAGCTCAGTATCCATTTCATATCCCGGCTCACCACAACGGTGCACATTTTCTAGCGAAGTGCCTTGTATTCCACTTAAAGCCGCCTTTCTCCAGGGAAACTTGCAGACATAAAGCACATGGAGTGGGTATAATCCTGAGGACTCTGTCACTGTCGTGGAATGTGCCTGCGTGATTGCCTCTGTATGTGAACATGAGAATACGTTCCACAAAGGAGTTACAACAGTGTGGCCAGGTCAAATTTCAGTACTATTGTTATGTCATTTAAGATAACAGAGAGAATCTCATTGCTGCAAACTGGGACGAGAATAGATGGATGTCTGATAATGTGCCCTTCACGATGGAAGAACGGCCCTTCACTACTCCCCCCCCCCCCCCCCCCCGCCCCTCTCACGCTTTTTAAACTTGCGGCCAGAGAGCAGCTGACCTGATGAGAAAATCGCTTCACACCCTTACATAACCTTTTTATTGTCCATTCTACTGGCAATTTTGCAAACTTACTTACCATACTTTCTATCTTCCCACCTACATCATTTATTTAAATGAAACAAATGACTGTGCGTTCAGCCAATGGGACACCATTGGTACCAGTCTTCCAGTCTGAAAATTACCCTCCACCACCACTCTCAGCAGCCTGCTAATAAACTAATTATATATCTAATTAGAAACCTTACATTGATCTCTTTGTGATCTAACTTTATGAATTAGTGAACCGTGTGGAACCGTGTAAAAGCATTTATTAAAGTCCAAGTGAGCAAAGTCTACCACTATGTCCTCATTGATCTTCTTGGTTACGCCCTCAAAAAAACTCAATCAATTTTGTGCAAAACCATGCTGATTATCCCGATTCATTCCTTGAATCTAAAAATTCAAATAAAACCTATCGTTTAGAATTGCATCCAACAACTTACCCACGACCATAACCAGACACACAGGTCTATCGATCCCAGGCTTCTTAATTAATTCCTTTCTAAATAAAGGCATAACATTAGCCATCCTCCAGTCATTTGGCACCTCGCTCGTAATAATAGATGATAAAAATATTTTTACGAAGGGCCAACAGTTTCTTTCCCTATCATCCCACAATGTTCCGGGATTCCGGAGATCAAATCCCAGAGAAATATCCAACTTCATATTTTACATGTCCTCCACCACATTCCCTTTTCAATGTGAACTTCTTTCAAACCGTCAATATTCAGTTGTACCCGCCATTCTGTTCTCCAAGGTGTAAACTGACGCGAAGTTAACATTATATGTCTCTCCATCTGCTGAGATTCAAGACAAAGGTGAGCTTTTTTCATATTAAAGTGGTCCTCTTTGTTCTGAAGTTCTTGATGTATTTGTAGAATCTCTTCAGATTATATTTAACTTTATGTTCTGAGGCTATCTCATACTCTCGATTGACTTTTATGATGTCCTCCTTAAGAATGCCTCTCCACTCCCTATACCGTTCAAGTCATTCACTTGAAACCATGTGTTTATATGGAAGCTATCACCTCCTTTAAAAAAAATCTTATGACAAGGCCTAAATCCCTGCGATCAACGTTGTTCTTATGGAATACCGACAATGTGGAAACCGGCCATTTGGAACAAGAAGTCCCCACTAATCCTGCGAAGAGAATCGCACCCAAACTCACACCTCCACCCAATTCCTTTACTCTGCATTTCCCATGACCAAAGAACGTCAGCCACACATCTTTAGTCTGTGGAGGAAACCCAGGCTAAAAAGGAGAGTATGCACCAACTCCAAATTCACAGTCGCCCAAAGTAGATATTGAACCAACATCACTGAGGCTGCAAGGCATTAGTACTCACCACTGAGTCAGCCATTATGAGCCTCCTCTCCATCACTCAAAACATATCATCACTTCGATATGGGCCAAAACCTACTCCCAATGTTCCAAATGCATCTGTCCAGAGCCTCCTATTGACTGAGGTAAACCTCTGCCCGGTCATTCTCATTAGCTTGAACAGAAGCCGACATTGTATTTGCCTTCCTCATCACAAACTGAAATTGCATGCTGAACATAAGAGAAAATTGAACTTTGAAATCTTTCTGCTTTCAGGAAATTGTCTATGCCTCTACTCTTTCCACCAAACATATGACCACATATTTTCCACAAAGTATGCCAATTGCAACTATTTGTTTCGAAGCACTCAGTCCGTTCAAGTCATTCTGCAGCATGCCCGCTTCATCAATAAGATCTGCCCTTCCACCTATCATTGTGTCTTCTTCAAATGGAGCAACAACACCCTCAGTTCCTTTGAATGGATCATCCATACATAATGTGAATAGCTGTGGTGCAAACACTGACTCCTCTAAACTCCACTAGTCACGGGCTGCCATCCTGAAGAGACCCCTTTGCCCAACTGTCTGCCTTCTGCCAGTCAGCCAAGCCTCAATCCAGGGCCTCTTATTCAGCCGTTTGCCGTACTGCACCCTGATATATGTCTGTGGAAATTCAAGATGGTCACCTCCACAGGCTTGACTTCGTCTCACTTGCTCATGACATCCAGTCCTTTTGGAGCAGACATTTCTTACAATTGAATCATTGCAAAACTGAAACCTCTGACTTCAGTCCCAAACTCAAAATCCACTGCCTCGCCACTGAGTCGAAAGTGTGATACTAGGAAAGCACAGAAGGACAGGCAGCAACGAATGAGCAGGACAATCGACGTTTCGGGCACGAGCCCTTATCAGAAAGAGGCTTGTGAACCGAGGGATAGAGAGACAAATGGGTGCGGGTGTGGCTGGGACAAGGTAGCTGTGAGTGTGTTAGGTGGATGGAGGTGGGGGTGATGATGATAGATCGCAGCGCAGGGTGGAGCAGATAGGTGGGAAGGAAGATGGACAGATAGGACAGTTCATGAGAGCGGCGGAAGCCCTGGACCTGAATGAATTTGGCTGTGTGGGAGGGAGAGTTGACGTATTCGACCAAGTGCCAGTGGTGTTGTTTGGTGCGGGTGTCCCGGAGATGTTTTCCAAAGTGGTCTGTACTTAGGCATCCAATTTCCTCAATGTCGAGGAGACTGCAAAAAGAGCAATGGATACAGTAAATGACATGGTGGAAATGCATGCGAAACACTGATGGACATGGAAGGGTCCTTTGGGGCCTTGGAAAGAGTTGAGGTGCGGAGGTGTGGGTGGATGTTTTGGAAATCCCGTGTTGTAATGAGAAGGTTGCTGGGAGGGGATGGCGGTTTGGTGAGGGAGTTCCGTCCTCGTTATAGTTTGAGGGAAGGGTTTTGGGAGGGAATTGAGGAAAGTGGATGAGCTCAGTTGGAAGGCATCATCGACCACGTGCTGGGAGGAAATGCCTCGCCACTGATTCAATTTCCTCCCTGGCAATTGTCTAAGTCTGAAAAGACACGTCATAACTATGGTGACATTATTCACCTCGTGATGTGTTATTAACCACATATCACCATAATCACCATGTCAGCCTACTTGCACTTCACGAACATCACTAACTCTTCCACGTCTCTGCTCTTCTTCAGCTCAATCTGAAATCCATTCGTTTGGACGACACGGTCGTAATACACATCCATGCGTCCTTTCAAATTCCCACCCTGCTGTGGTGCTAGTGTGGCAAGGAATAGGGAGAGAGAGCAGTTGAACATGTGGCCACAGGGATGGTGCAGGAGGGAGGGTTTTGGATTCTTGGATAATTGGGGCTCTTTCTGGGGTAGGTGGGACCTCTAAAAGCTGGATGGTCCTCATCTGAATCAGAGGGTTACCAATATCCTGGGGGGATATTCGCTAAGGCGATTGGGGTGTGTTTAAACTAGTCCAGCAGGGAGATGGGAACCAAAATTGTAGTTCAAGTAAAGAAAAGGTTGAGTTAAGGGAGGTACAAAATCAAGTTATATGAACGCAAGATGACACCGGCAAGAAATAAGTTGGTTTGGAGTGTATCTACTTCAACGCCAGGAGCATCCGGAATAAGGTGGTTGAACTTGCAGCATGGGTTGGTACCTGGGAATTCATTTTTATGGCCATTCCGTAGACCCGAATAGAACCGGGTCAGAAATGGGTGTTGCAGGATCCAGGATTTAGATGTTTCAGTAAGAACAGAGAAGAATGTAAAAGGGGGGGGGGGGGGGGGTGTAGCATTGTTGGTCAAGGACAGTATTACAGTTGCAGAAAGTTTCCGGGTAGTGTAGATGTGCAGAGAGATCTCGGTGTTCAGGTACAGAGATCCTTGAACTTTGCCACCCAGGTGGACAGGGTTGTTAAGAAGGCATACAGTGTTTTAGCTTTTATTAATAGAGGAATCGACTTCTGGAACCATGAGGTTATGCTACAGCTGTACAAAACTCTAGTGCGGCCGCACTTGGAATATTGTGTACCGTTCTGGTCACCGCATTATAAGAAGGATGTTGAAGCTTTGGAAAAGGTGCAGAGGAGATTTACTCGGATGTTGCCTGGTAAGGAGGAAAGTCTTACGAGGAATGGCTGAGGGACTTGTGGTTGTTTTCGTTAGAGAGAAGAAGGTTGAGAAGTGACTTAATAGAAACATATAACATAATCAGAGGGTTAGATACGGTGAACAGGGAGATCCTTCTTCCAAGAATGGTGATGACCAGCACGAGGGGGCATTGCTTCAAATTGAAGGGTGATAGATATAGGACAGATGTCAGACGTAGTTTCTTTACTCAGAGAGTAGTAACGGTATGGAATGCTTTGCCTGCAGTGGTAGTTGATTCGCCAACTTTAAGTACATTTAAGTCGTCATTGGACAAGCATATGGACGAACATGGAATAGTGTAGGTAAGATGGGCTTCAGATTGGTATGACAGGTCGGCGCAACATCGAGTGCCGAAGGGTCTGTACTGCGCTGTAATGTTCTATGTTCTATGTTCTATGGTCTAACTCCCTCTGCTTCTATTCAAGGGCGTACTTGCGTTCTGTTCACTGTTTCATTGTGCATTACCTGAATGGCAATTTTACAAACGCATATTTTCCCAAACGTGCACTGCGGCCTTCGCAGCTTTGTCTTTCCACAAGGGCTCACACATGGTGGAAGGGAAGGAGTTGCAGGTTATTCACCCAATGATGTAATCCTGAGGTCTTTCAAAACCTCTCCTGCATGTGGGAATACTCTCAACAAGGGTTACTCACCGTTCACTGGGCAGCTAAATTTCAAAGTTTTCATCATTGTCTACAAATCTCTTGACTGTCTTCCCTCTATCTATCACTGTCATGTCTTCCAGGCCACTCAAGAGCAAATAGAGATTGTCAATAGTATACCAACCCAGCCAGCGGACACAGCACCCAAGATTATGTTTTAAAGTGCTCTCTCAGATATCTGCATTCCCTCTAATTCCAAACTCCGGAGTATGTTCGATTTGAACTGTTTCACGTTTGGTGCCTAAACGACAGCTGCCAAGGTAAGAAATTATGAAAACTTGAAGCGACGTAAATCGCACCAGGCTATCGGAAAGGAATTACTCACCAAGTAGTTAAGAAAAAAAAACTGTTATACATGCTAAAATCAGGGCAATTTATTGATATCAATACTACGTCGTGTCTTTTATATAAAAAATAATTCAAAGCTTTTACTCTGATGGAGTTTAAACAAATGTTGATCCCTGTCTCATTATGAGACATTTGGAAGCTGACAAACTGTTATATCCAACAAGTGATCAAAGAAGTGGGTTTCAAGTCGTATTTTGTCACTCAAAACGAAGCTTGTATCACAAAATTGAGATCACCAAAGTTTTTCTGCTAGAGGTCATCGTCTTTTGTCAGTCGCAAAACGGCGCCTGTGTTAGTGCTTCCATAGCTCAGTGATTCAAGCACTGGTTATGTAAACCCGGGGTTGTCACCTTGAATTTCACTGCAGCCTTACTGAATTTTCTTGCAACTATTGCAGCAGGCATCGGAAGGTGCGTTCTCTATGTTGTTAGGAATTATTTTTGAAGTAACAGCAGGAAGTTATTTTTACGCAGACCAGGCCGCATCTGTTTCAATTTAGAAGTCCACATCCGTATTTTTCCTTCGAGAAACATGAGGATGACAAGCTTCTGATGCGAAGAATGCCTTCGTTTGGCAGGAAGAACAACATGACTCATTAGAAGCAGTAACGTGACGGTGAAACAGTGGAGGACGAATACGTACAGGGATGCGGCTAAATTTTTCCATTCGGTATGTAGAGACAGAAATCTGCTGGAATTCAAATTAAACAAGTAGTAGGCTTTAAGAGCACAGCTAGCCAGGCTGCCGCAAAGGTGGAGAAGTCAACAATTAGCGGGTACCAATTATTCACGATTGGGGCAGTCCTCGAAGGATAGCCTCCTGCCTGTTTACCCCTCTGATAATGTAAACACAATCGGATTTTAAAGCTTGTAGTGAAGAAAAAAGAGGCCAAACGGGTCAATTCCACATTTTATGGAAGTTGGGCTCTCTTGAGGCCTTTGTCACTTTCAAAAGATGTGTCTGTATTGTTCCCTCTATGGGTCAAAATGAGGTTCAGTTCTCCCACAGTTCATGAACAAATTTGACGGTATCTGACATCAGTCTCATTCGCTGGTGCATTTGAGATTAAAAGTTTGCAGGGAAAGTCACATTCAGATGAACACTTCAGACGTCAGGCTGTGGGCCAATTAGCGGAAACTGGAAACGAGAATATTTGGATGTTTGACGACTGGCACTGACATAATGTATTAATCTGTGCTGTAAAAGCACGGTTTCACGAACACTCTTTTTTGGAAGGAATTTCTCATCGCAGGAAAAGAAAGCTATGCTGTTCAGAGAAGATGCAATTGCACATGCCGTCCTTCCTGGCCGACTATTGGTTACAATGCAGCGTTTTCACCGCTGTGGTTTGAGTTCATTTCTTGGTCATGGAATCAGGAATTATTGTTCCTAATAAGGGCAACTTCAAAAGTAGCGCATCTTTGACAGGAATCGCATTTCAAACGCGTCTGCATGTGCCTTGCAATATTGTACAGTGCTGCAAGGTGGCTCACTGGTTATCACTGCTGCGCCACAGCGCCAGAGATCTGATTTGCCTACAACCGGGTCGACTGACAGTAAGGTGCTTTATTTAGGAGAAAATGAAGAGAAAAAGACGAAGGGTTAATCCCTGGAGGAAAGGTGTTTGTTGCATCGAATAGTCAGTTTCTGAACTGTAGGTATTCCATGTTCCCTTATTGTGTTGCTTTAGCAAATGTTCAGACAGGGGAGGAAAGTGAGGAAAAACAGTCATGACCCAATCAGTGATTGATCCATTGTGCAACAACCAACGGATTCACTTTTGACTGAACTAGCTCCCATTTTCCCTACATTGGTAATGGTCGTATACAGCATTAGAGCGGGTTTTCATGTGTTGTTCTGACCCCAGCTTCCTTTCTTAACATGGACTATACTGGGACATAAAGAGATGATAAAAGACATGGATGGCGATGACTGGAATGAAAAGACGTCAGGAAGAATGGACAGCGTTTACTTGGAAACAGAATAATGGAAAGGAAGCCAACGATGTAGTGGGGGACAATGCCATTTGAAAAGACAAAGCGGGGTTTCATGGAATGGTGCAAAAGATGAATAGATCATGAGGCGTGACACCAGGTAAAACTGAGTTTTGTCCGTATAGAAGGTTTCTAGGCGATGTGAATTTAGTGAGAGTAAACAGGGGGGAAATTCCTTCATTCAGATGGATCTATTTCAAGACGATAGAATTTCAAAACCAGCGATGAATGATAAAGAGAAGTTTGGAGCTCGCAATCTTTTTCCTTCTACAGTTATTGAACTCAAAATGTTTACGTTTTCTCAGGAAAAAAATATTCAGAAGCTGATTCTAATATATTTGTGAAGACACGTGCAGACACACAAGGAATGAATTTCACGGGCACAGGGAATCTGGGCGGCCATCATAGGTACGCGTTCGGTGCACACTCTCTAATTGATTGACGTTTATTGGAAATAAATCTCATACCACCTGCAACTGAGCACGACTAAGTATAGAATGAGTGGATTGTGAGGAAAGGTTTAGCAGCTTGTTCCACATGAACTTCTATAAATTGTCAAAGAACTGAGCTCTGTGTGTTAGCTCAGCATTAAATGGAAGCCGGTTAGCTCAGTCCGCTGCATTACTGGTTTATGATATAAAGTGATGCCAACAGTGTGGGATAAATTCTCGCAATGTCTCAGCATACCTTCAGGATCCTGATCTCCCCACTCAGCTAATACTTTAGAAGATGGCGAACATCAAAGTGAAACTACACTATCGTGAGTTGGAACTGACCTGCCGGTGTAATGCACCTTTGTTCTTTCATCTGTTGCATTGGAAAATTTGGCTGCAATCACAGAGAAGGGAGTGAGTTCATTTGCTGCTCACTCATCTTCCCCAAAAGTATACAGTCACAAGACACGAAAATTATTCCTGTTTGAATTCTGTAATCTTCATAGCAGTACTTCAATACATATTTGTCATTTCTATTCCAGTTTTTCTGTTAACAGGCAAAATGTCCAATGAAATGAACCTAATAATTTTTGGATTGTTTTTATGGACTGTGCTAGTTTGCAGCAAAATTAGTAATATGAAGCGAGCTAAACCTCCCTTCCAGAATTTAACACAGCGCAGGCTCAGCGACATGAGAAACGTCATCGACTTCAAAAATCACCTCTGTATCTCTCGTGAGTAATAGATATTCACTCAGGGGTCTTTATGGCTGGTCTTAAGTAACTGATGTATTTTCCAAGGAGAGAACACTCCACAAAATCAGATTTTTTTGAATAAATGCTGATTTACTCAATGTTCTTTGGCAACTTTTAAATATATATGCACACACACACACATACATGCATGCGGACACACATTTATATATATGTACATACATATAGCTCGCACATTCGACGGGAAGAACATTCAAATGGCTGACCATCCATTCCAAATATTCTGAATTCACACACACACACACACACGTATGTGTGTGTGTGTGTGTTTGTATGGGATGAGCTACGAGGGGTAAACCATGGGGTACAGATCTCTGGCACAGTGTCCCTGTGATCAGAAGGGTAGGGGAAAGTGAAGGAGAGCAATAGTTATTGAGGACTACATAGTGAGGGGGACAGATTGCAGTTTCTGTGGGTACAGGGCAGACTCATGATTGATGTGATACCTCCAAGTTACCAGGGTTTGTGATGTCTCGCAGCGTGTTTTCAAGATACTTCAGGGGGAGGGGGAGCAGCCCAAGGTCATGTTTCACAAGCACACTAACAACATATATAATAAAAGTGATGTGGATGCATGGCAGAAACTGAGGGATCCAGGGTGACATCTTAGATCGAGATCAAACAGAGTTGTTCTCTCTGATTGTTTACACATGCCAAGTTATAGTGAGGGAAAGAATAGAGAGAGAGCAGATGAACACGTGGTTTTAAGGACGGTGCAGATGATAGGGAATTGGATAGTTGGGGCTATCAACAAACAGGATGGTCTTTACCTGAACCGGAAGGGTACCAATATCCTGAGTGGATAATTTTCTAAAGCTCCTCAGGAGGGTTTAAACGAATTCAGCAGCAGAGTGCGAACCTATTTTTCAGCTGCAGTTTGCAGGAAGTTTTGAGTGGTTAGGACATAAATAGATTTTCGGGTTTGCAACTCAATGTTGGCAAGGATGAAGGTGGTTTGAAGTGTATCTACTTCACCGCTAGGAGCATCTGATATAACGTAGGTGTCATGGGTTGTTGACTGGGGCTTCAATATTGTGGCCATTTCAGAGACATAATGGAGCACTGAAAGGAATGGTTGTTCCTGGCACCTCAGTTTCGTCTTTTCAGTAAGAACAGGAACGTCTTTACAGAGGGGGGATGTGGCATTTTTAGTCAAAGACAGTACTATGATAGCAGAAAGGATATTTGGTGAGGACCCGACTCAATCTGCGGAACTAGAATATTCTGAGATTAAAATCAGGCAGTCGAAATAGCAGAGCATGAGGTTCCGCTGGAAGAAAGGTCATTATGATGCGATCAGGCAAGAGTTCGAATGCACCAGATGGGAAAGCAAACGCAGGGGTTTTGCACACTTGAAATATGGAGCTTGTTCAGGGAAGCGCTCATGCATGTCCTTGATAAATATGCGTGCATCATGCAGGGAATATGAGGTTGAGACAGGGAGCAATTTTTACTCAAAAGTTGAATTTCTTGTCAAAAGGGAGAAGGCATGCGTCTAAACATGAAATATGTAGGCTGAGTTAGGGCACTTGAAAATTAAAAGCTAGCAAGGAAGGGCCAAAAGTGAGAGCAACTCAGAGCGAAGAGGCGACATAAAAAGTCCTTAGCTGGCAGGGTCATTTAAAACCCTGAAGCTTTCTCTTGTCATTTCAAGAATAAAATCATACCTAGGATATGATTCAGGCCTGTCAAGAACAGCAGTAGGAAATCGTCAACAGAGTCCGAGGATAGGAGAGGCGCTGAATGTATATTTTTCATTATATCTCAAATGAAAAAGACAATGTTGTCGAAGAGAATTTTGAGATGCAATCTGTTAGAATAAATGAAATTGACATTCATAAATACGAGTTGTTAACAATTCTTGAAAGCCTGAAAATAGATTTGTCCCATTGGCTTGTTGGGATGTATGCTAGGATTCTCTGGGAATCGTGGGAGGAGATTGCAGAACTTCTGACTTCCAACTTTATTTCGTCAGTGTCAATGTGATTAGTGCGAGAAGAATCGAGTTCAGCAAATATTGTCTCCTTCTTCACGAAGGGGAGTAGGGAGAACGCTGGTAATTATAGAACAGTCGTCATACTTCCTTGTAGGTGAACTTTTCGGAAAGATTACTAGAGATATGATTTATGATCACCGAAGAAGGAACAAGTTGATTCGCAACAGTCAACACGATTTTGTGAATAGCAGGTTGTGCCTCACAAACTTTATTGAGCTTTTTGAAAAGGTCAGCAAACAGGTGGATGAGAGTAAAGTGGTTAACATGGTGGATATGATTTTCACGAAGGCACGGTCGGCTGTTGCATAAAATACAGAGACATGGGATTGACGGTGATTTAGCGGTTAAGATCAGTAATTGGCTCGCTGAAAGAACACAGAGTGTGGTAGTTAATGGAAAATATTCATCCTGGAGTTCAGTTACTCATGGTGTACCACAAGGTTCCTTTTTGGGTCCACTGCTGTTTGTCACCTTTATAAATGACCTGGGTTCGGGCATGGGATGATGGATGAGTAAATTCGCAGAACACACTAAATCGATGGAGTTGTCAACAGTGCCGAAGTCTGCTGCAGGTTACAGAGGGATATGAATAATCTGCAGATCGGGGCTCAGAGTTGGCATATGGAGGTTATTGTGGAAAAGTGTGAGGTGATTTACTTTGGAATGAGCAACAAGAATATAACGTTCTCGGCTTATTGTAATATTCTTGGAAGCTTAGATGACCAGAGCGATCTCGGCGTCCATATACATAAAACTCTGAAAGTTAACACACACGTAGATGGATTTGTTTGCAATGAGCACAGTGTGTTAGTTTTTATTGGGAGAATGATTTAGTTTCAGGGCCAAACGATCACTTTGCAGCTCCCGATATTTGTCTGGCATGGCCAAACTTGTCGATTTGCTTGCGGTTCTGGTCGCCACGTTATAGGACGGATGTGAAAGCATTGGAAAGGTTGCAGACGATTTTTCCAAGGATGTTGCCTTCTGTGAAGGGAAGGTCTTACGAGGAAAGGCTGAGGGACTTGAGGCTGTTTTTGATAGAGATAAGAAGTTTGAGAAGTGAATTAATAGATACATAAAAGATTATCAGAGTTTGCCGTAAGGTGGACAGTGAAGGCATTTTCTTCAAATGGTGATGGTTGGCACAAGGGCATATCGATGTAATTTGAGAGTGATAGATGCCGAGGTAGATGCCTTTCTCAGAGAGTAGTAAGGGTGCAGAATGCCCAGTCTTCAACAGTCGTAGACTCACCAACCTTCAGGGCAATTAAATGATCATTGGATAAACTTACGGCTTATAATGTCAAAATGCTGGTCAGATGGACTTCAGATTGGTCTTACAGGTCGGTGCAACATTAGTGCCAAAAGCACTTTATGGCAATGTAATATTCCGTGTTTAAACTGTTCTTCAACTTGAAGTTGCAATCATCTCTGGTCAGTATCAGTAAAACAAACACCTGGCGAGAATCCAATGCACAACTTTGGCAGTTCATGTGCTGCCATTCTGTCATGCAAGTACAGCAAGCTAACTAACTGCACCACTGGATCTGCCGTCTAATGGTGACGAACGGCTCCTGATCTTACCACTGGGCCCCTCAACCCAATTACTTATTTTTTTTCTGTGTATCTGAAATGAAACGCAGCGCAGAGGTGGTTATACTGATAACGGATCATCGATTATGAAGCATCAGCTTCAGGAAAATGGCATAGATAAATGTGGTGAAAATCGGTTTTATTGAATACTGCATACATTTACCATGGCTTCCTGCGTTGGTCACAGGCAATGTTATGTGGCCATTGTACTGGGATATTCCTTCTATCGGCTTCAATTCGTCAGACAATTCGATTCACTGATATTTCACCAACTTCCTTTGGCATGTTCATCTGAGACATCGACCCACACTGCACACAACATCAACAATGTTCAGCATACTATGTGCACGAGCATGTGGCATGGTTTTTATGCACAGTGAAGATTGAATAATGTTCTGCAAGGGCAAATTATATTCAGTTTAATTCGTAAAGTCGCAAGAATCCAGAGTAAGATTCAAAATGTCAGAAATTCACGTTCATTACCTTGGCCAGAATTCCAGCCCAGCAAAGGGGAAATCTGCCCCTGAATCCCCAGCATCCATGCAATTGCTTGCTCCATGTGTCCACTTGGAAACCTATGTGAAGGAACATTCAGCCTGAAGGAGAACTTGTGAGAATCCTCCGCTGTATAATCTAAAGCTGAAACAAGAGCTGTCTATTCCAGCCGGGAGGGAAGCGAAGTGGAGATGAGATCAAAATATTATTTGGCGTTTAATTCATATTGTCCTCATTGTGATTATTTAAAAACCTTGGCCAGAAATGGCACAGACACAAAGGAGCAGAAGGAGGTCATTCTTCACACCAATCCTGTCCTGCCACGTAATTTGATATCATCATGTCTCACAGAACAATTTTATGTCTTTTTCCAGCCCATCCACAACATCGTACTGGCTAACAGGTATTTATCGATCTCTACCATAAATAGACATCGATAATGTAAATCTGTGGGAGGAAAATGTTCCGTTTCGAGACAGTTAGGTTTATGCACGATTAATACTGGTTTTGCAGATGAGCAGCCGAGTCTGGTCTGACCACTTTGCAAAACATAATTAAAACTCGACTCTGATGGGATTCGAACCCACAACCTTTGAATAGCAACCTGAAGAGAGATGTAGAAGTCCAACGCGCTTTCCATTGCTCCACAGAGCCACGCCAACCACAACTTGTAAGCACACTAGTTTGCCTTTGACGCATTGCATTCAGGACACCCATCTCGCGCCTGTCTGTCCTCGTCACACTTTCTGATACCTGGTCCTGATCCACTCGTGCTCTGGCTCATCAAGTGTTCGGCGACAGACTGCTGAAACGTTCTCATGACACTTACCTTTACCACATGTTCAGATAATGATTTCCAGATAATCAATACTCTCTAGGTGAAAGTATTCTTCCTAAATCTCCTCCTTGTCTCCTGTCTTCCATTTATGTTACTCTGTTCCTTCCCAATGCAGGCTTATCTCTGTCATACATATCTATCCTTTTCATAAAATGAGCACGTTAATCGGTTTCTTATTCAGCCTTCTCTGCGCTTAGAGCAACATCCCCAGTCTAGCTCGCGTACCTTCACAATGGGAGTGGTCAAAACCTTTCCATTCTTTTCATCTCCTGTGAAATTCTCCTCCTGCATTCAGACGCTTCCAGTATCTGGCGATTACAACAGAAAAACAAAGTTCTCAGAAGAAAAGCCAAAAGGTCTGAACAAAATCAGCAGCTCTTGTCTATCTCTGATGAGGAAGGAAAGTTAACGCTTCGAGTCCAACGATCCGTCTTCAGAACTAATGGGAAGGGAGGGTGGGTGAAGAATGTGTAAGACGGCGGACGGTTTCTAAAATGATTGAACTTGATGTTGGGTCCTAAAGTTTTCATGGTCTGTCGGTAGAAAATGTGTTGCGTGTCTTCCAGCTTGTGTTGTGTCTTGAAGAAGCACTGCAGCAGACCAGAGACTGAAATGATGGCCTGGGAACACAATGTCTAGATTTGAGTGATGCTGGTAAAGCACAGCAGTTCGGGCAGCATCCGAGGAGCAGTGAAATCGACGTTTCGGGCAACAGCCCTTCATCAGGAATACAAGCAGAGAGCCTGAAGGGTGGGAACACAGTGTAATGTTGAAGTTATAGGAGACTGGAAGATCGGGATGGTTTTTGTTGATTCTGGACAGATCGCAAGTGATCTCAGCTTTGTCACCGACTTTATTTTCCTCTCTCCATTGGAGAGAGATCACGTTCTGAGCAGGAAATACAGTTGCCTAGATTAACTGAAGTGCAGACAAATCTCTGGAACATGCGACCGGGAGCTTCCAGAGTGAGGAGAGATATCTGAAACCAGCAGGAAATGTAACTGACAACATCGAACGTTACAATGCAGTACAGGCACTTCGGCCCTCACTATTACCACAACCTGTAAAATAATGTGATGTCCATTGTAATGGTAAATTAACATTTATTTTGAATCCAATAAAAGCACAGGAAAACAAATAAGTAATTACCTGACTTTGCAGAGGCATGTGTTGCAGATAGACAGAAAAAAATGTAAAGTAAAACCGAAATAATAGCAGACATACAAGGCCAGTAAACTACCATATCAGGGACAAACAGTCAAGGAATGAGAAAAAAAAAGTCCTTTTGATGTGGAAGGCACCTTTCCTCACGTACCATTGGCGAAAGCATCCAGCGAGAGGTGGCAGGATTTGAGACGATGCATACTGCAGGTACAAAAAAACGAAAAATTGTGTTTTCAGTGACGATGTGCGTACCTGATTCAATGCACACACAAGGACAGATATGAAGAAACTAAATTGGCTAACTCAGGCAGATAGAGCAGTCCAGGTAACCCCCGCAAAGAGGGTAGCCTGGCGATTAGGTATGGTAGATGTCTCGGACCCAAGATTAAGAAGGGTCACTACTGAGTGCAGGGCAAAAGGCAAACGTGATGTGGGGTTCATAGGAAGCTATGAACCCATAAGAATAGCCCGGAAGTCTGAGTATCGTCCATGCAGAGCACGAGACCCGTTAAAACACGAGGCTGCCAAAGGATACTACTTTGCATCCCTCCTGAAAGCTTTAGTGATAATTCCCTGTGGATAATCACTGGTGAGAGACCCATTTTTCTGGTCAAAAAGGCAAACATTCCAGGTGAATCGGGGAAGCGGAGCTTTGTTCAAGACCTGCAGGTAGTCAATTATGCTGTTGTTCCGCCCGCCCCAAATGTTCCTAATCCTTGTACCATATAAATTCAAACTCCACCTGACAGTAAATGGTTCTCTGCTATGGATTTATCAAATGTCTTCTTTAGTGTACCGGTACACCCAGAAAGTCAATTCTGGTTCACTTTTCCACTCAAAGGCAAATCATATACATTCAAGCGACTTTGTGAAGATGACTGTGAGTCCCCCACCATAATTAATGAGGCTCGATGCTGGAGTCTGGAGATTCTTGTTTTAACCCCGGGGTCAGCGCTTCTGCAGTATGTAGACGAATGCTTAATAGCAGCACCAACAGAGGAACAATGTGAGAAAGATACGCTTGTGTTGCTCTGCCATCTCGCCAGGAATGGGCACAAAGCTTGTTTCGCAAATCTACAATTTGTGCAACAACAGGTGAAGTTATTTGGTCATTTCCTGTCTGAACAAGGGAAGGGCATTGGTCAAGACAAAGTTCAAGCAATCCAGCAAATTCCAAAGCCTCACCTGAAGTAACAATTGCTATTCTTTTTGGTCATGCACTCCTACTGTCGATTTTTCATCCCACATTACACAACACTTGAGGCGCCACTAAATGAAATTTCCAATGGCTTAGAGTTTCAGAACCAGAGACCGTTGCAGTTGAATTAAAAAGGCGCTCCAAACCACACCTACACCTGGGGTCCGAATCCAAACAAGCCTTTTGTAAAAACGGTAGATGCATGACATCTGAGCTGATGCAGGAGAATGTGGGAAAATTGAGGCTTACATTTTGGCTATAGGATTGCCTATATGCCTGCAAGCCGTGGCTGCAGCTGAAAAAGTTTGTTGTAGCGTCCAGGGACACAGTCGGCTTTGGAGAATTAACCCTCCTGGTCCCACATGCATCCTTACTGTTTTCCGAGAAAAACACAGCACACATGTCTGCAGCTCAGAAACAATACTGTACTATTGGAGATGCCTAACATTACAATAACGAGATGTAACGTCCGTAATGCTGCTAGCCTTCTCGCCACAACAGGAGACAGAGACCCACATGGCTGTGTCGCTGTAACTCACCAAGACCAGACGTGCAGGATTCACAAACTCAGAATCAGGATATTGCGTTTTTTTTTGTGAATGGGTCCGCCTTCAGGGGCAAACGGACAGGCCAGAATTGTGTTTGGTATGCTGTAGTAACTATCCACGAGGTAGTCAAAGCAGAATCACTCCCTTGTCATCTGTCAGCTCAAGCAGCAGAGCTGATTGCCTTGACTGAGGCATGTCAATTGGCTGAGTGAATGATAGTGAATATTGACACAGACAGCAGATAAGCATTCGGGGTTGTACATAATTGTGGAACTCTGTGGAAACACAGGGGCTTCTTGCCTACACTGGAAAGTCCAAAATACACCATGGCCTGACTTCTGACCTCCTGGAAGTGGTCCTACTGCCTAAATCATTCGTTGTCTGTCAATGTGAAGCCCACACGAAAAAGTACGATTCCCTTTCTCAAGGCAATGCGAATGCAAACTCACCGGGAAGGACAGCAGCCCAGCAGCCACCAAGTGATCAGTTGAAATGTGTATGTCAAATATTTGTAATCCAAAGCAGACTTGTGGGAGGTCGAGTCGCAGGCCACGCCGAAGGACAAGCGTGAATGGAAAATGGCAGGGTGCAGAATGAGGGAATGGGTGTGGTGTGGCCCCATTGGTAAACCCTGTCAACGCGATCATTATTCCCATTCCATGCCAATTAACACACAGTGAGGACCATGTGTCAAAAGGGGGGATGTAGCGAATAAAGTGGTATGATTTTATCTTGATATTTAATTTGATTTTCGTGGTCGAATCTGTAAGTCCTCTTCGGACATTGTGCAAAATAATTTTCCAAAGGTCATCTTAGTCAGTCCGGGACTGAGCTTTAGAAAAGAACAAATGTTTCTGTTTTTTTTGGAGCTTGCTGTGTTTACATTCTCCCCGCCTCACTCAATGTAGAAGGACTTATACACTTCATTTCTGTCAGTCCAGGTGAGACACTTTGTGACGCGGGTAGTTTCATTGGCAAAGAAAAGACATTTATCCCCATGAAACTTCCTTTCATCCTCTGTCTGCCCATTCATTCAATTTGATCACTGCTATTCTGATAAATTTCACCTCTGCTCTCCTGTTGTTCTTCCGTAATTCGAGGGAACGTCGAACCGAATCCCAAAATCATATTAATGTTCGGTTGTTCATGTTACATCAATGATCAGACCAGAGCAAGCTACCAGGAAATTGAATAACACAAAAAGTATTTTTAAAATTCCTTCCAGAAAATTAACCGACTGCAAAGTCAGAATATGAGAAATGTCAGAGTGCACTGATATTTAGCCCATTTCACAATGCACAGATACACCTAGACGAGTTCAGTCTTTGCGAAATGTTTATTTATAATTGTGACAATTCCCTGGGGCAGATCCTCCCTCAATCCATAAAAATGTATGCTGCCAAAAACTATTTCAGTTCAGATTAAAAGGCTCAGGGTACTTTCCATCAACCCAAAGGTTTACTGCGCCATGTCAATTGAAGTGTATCCAGATAAGGTTAGAACTCCCAGCCTTTTCTCCCACAGCTCCCTATTCCAGTTGCTCCAGCCTAGTTTTGAGCTCCCATCCTGGGCGTTTCACGCGCCTCTCTGCCTTCATCGAAGAACTGCATGCTCACGGACTTGGTCACTGGCAGAAAGAGTAGAGATTCATGCGTTCATTCCGCCCTCAAATTCCGATCGGATCTTCACAACTGCGTCGCTAAATTTCTGTGATTCCAGACCTGGAAACCGGTGTGATTGAAGTGTGCAACCGTAGTTACAACCTTGTCTCGAGGCACTGGTAAAGTAACGATGAGAAACTTCGTTGTTATTTCAACCAACATTTCAACAATTTGTTTGCTAAGCCTGCACATTTCATCTTTTCTCGCAATCCATCGAAATCAGTCTTCAACATTCTCAATGATGGACTCTCCACAGCCACTGAGGACATCGAAGATGACGATACAACCCAATCTCAGTAGGTTATTCTCTTGTGCATGTGGTGCTGTTCCTCGCCAATCTTAGCCATTGCATTTATTGTTTTTACTGTTGAGTTTTTCATGTGATCGTATAGTGGCTCATCCTCTGCATTGTGGCCGAAGCAACCTCCATTCAAATCCGAGTATCAGTAATGCGGATTTGTTCCATGTTACTCCATATAACCCTTTCAAAACAAACGCATAAAGGAAGAAGTCAATTTTTAAGGTTAAAATGCTCTCGAAGGTGATGATTGTTTTGCTTCAAACTTTATCTGCACCTAATCTCGGAGACGTTCCTCCCTTTCCCAATCACTATTCTTCCATTCTATCCTTCCTCACATGCCACTGGGGCATTGCACAAAGTAACATTCACTTTCACATTGACACCGTTAAGTTAGTGCTGCAGCTGTCACTCTTGTGAGGTGAACTTGCACCAATACCACCATGAGGAGCTTTAAGCCACTTAATGAAATCAGATAATGTGGTTGGGTTATCAATCCTCATGTAAAGTGTTTGATTTGCATGGACCAGATATCTTTGGAGCACTGGGTTCATGAAAAGGACGCAGAACAGTATCGAGGAAAAGAGACTTAATTGGAAAAGACCAATATTTGCGAATTCCCCACATTTATTTCAAGTCTTTATTCGTCTCTCGCTAGAGTGTTATGTATAATTCTGCAATTATACATAAAAGAAGCGATATGACAGCTGTGGAAATGGTGCAGAAGTAATTTGCCAATATATTGTCTGGATTGAAGAACTTCAGCAATGAAAGAGTTTAGACAGACTGGCCTTGCTTTTGTGAGAGCAGGAGAGATTGAGAGGAGACAGCATTGGGATGTAGGAAATAATGAGGGGCATGGATTGGGTACACTTAACGAAAGATTTCTCGATGATGGATGGATCAATCGATCATAGATTTAAGATAAGAGTCATAAACGTTCGAGAAGCTCTACACAAAAAAAAACTTTATCAGCTTGCGAGTCATTGGAATCTGGACATCACTGTCCCTATGAGTCAGAGCGGCAGAAATTCTAACAATCTTCAGAGATACTTAACTGTGAATTTGTAATGCTTAAGGCATACAACGTTAAATGATGGAAAATGGGATAAGGATAATTAAGCAGGTGTTATTGACAAGAGCATGCACAAGTAGCTTGCAGCCTCAGTTAGCTCGGACATCCACCGGGTGGCGTATGATAACCTCAGTTGTCACGTGGGATGCCAGTGTTCATTTTCCAGCTGGGGCGGCTCTGACTTTTTCTGGGGTTCAAAGTTTCTGTAAAGATCTGTAGTTCCGGTGAAGGGTGCAGATTTTGTGGGGATGTTCGGTGGTTTTTTGAAGTTGGTTTGAAGCCGTTTCCTCCGCTTTCTTTGTGATATCTTCAAGGCAAATGAAATTCGTCTGAAGCGCTGCTGTCCTGCAGCATTTCATTTGGTAACCTCAGTTGTCACGTGGGATGCCAGTGTTCATTTTCCCGCTGGGGCGGCTCTGACTGTTTCAGGGTTTCAAGGTTTGTGTAAAGATCTGTTGTTCTGGTGAAGGATGCAGATGGTGTGGGGAAATTCGGTGGTTTTGGGAAGTTGGTTTGCGGCCGTTTCCTCCCCTTTCTCGGTGATATCTTCAAGGCAGATGAAACTCATGTGAAGCTCTGCTGTCCTGCAGCGTTTCGAATTGATTTGATTTATTTCCCACTGCTTTCAGTTGCTGTTTTTTGTCGTTACTTTGCATGTCCTAGTATGTTGAGTCCAAATCAACTTGTTTTTTATTGGAGTCATTGGATGAGTCTTGTCATTCTAGATATTCTCTGGCTTCACTCTGTTTAGCTGGCCCCAATGTATTTGTGTTGTCACAGTCGAATTTGTTGTCCTCGTCATCGCTGTGCATTGCTACTCGGGACAGCTGGTTGTGTTGTTTAGTGGATCTTCCAGAAATATTTTGCAACAATAGATATTTCCGCAGATTCTTTGTCAAAACCAACGCCAGGGGGACATGCCATTACCCAACAAACCAAGCTCTCTACATTATAGGTAAAAGTATGTCTCGACACGTACAGCCAGACTCCTCTGACCACTCGGAGTTATGAGACAGCATAAACCGAAAGACATACTTG